>NW_006399914.1:1946716-1951703 GCF_000299155.1 Elephantulus edwardii
TTGTGCATAGGGTCGCTATGAGTCGGAAACGACTCGACGGCACATAACAACAACAACAACTACAAAATGTGATATGCATTGGAAGTTACAGAAGGAGAGAGTCAAAAAGGATTTTGTGGACACTTAGAGAAATAGGGTGTTTGAGGCACTCAGAGGCTTGCATAATGTGAAGAAGAGTCTTTTTTTTTTTTTATGATGCTCGCTTTTCCAAAAGTATTGGACATCATTAGCAATCAGGCAACCATTCAGTTGGTCATATTCGTTTCGGTCAGATAGTTCTAAAGTAAGTGCTAGTTATAGGATTTCAGTAAAACCTATGGGACATGAAAAATAATGATGGGCTTGCTTCTGCCATCAGTAAATGTGATCTCCCTGGGGAGATAGGAAAGAATAGTGCATAAGAAGAATAGTTGCAAGAATATATGACAGAATCAGAATTCTATCCAAAAGTAACAGCAAAAATAAGAGCCACAGGCCTTAAAAAGAGAGGAAATTAGAGTTATGTGAAGTCGTTAGAGGTGACTTCATAAAAAGGATGCTCTTGTGCTGAATTTTGGAGTAGCAAATGGTATGAAAAGGGGGAATGGGGAGAGAAGGCATTCTAAAGAGTGCTGAAGATGAGATGTTTGATTTAACTTACTACTTTTTTAAGGATAGATTCATAGACTGAAAATGAAGGGCCTATCTATTAGGGTAGCTTATCCATCCCCAGAATTGATCTAGCTTGTCCTCCAAGCCACTAAAATCAAAGACACCTGGAGAAATATCACTTTGACAATGTAGAGCTAATGTGCAATGAATGCTGAATAAATAAAGGAAAGAGACTGTTAAGAAAAGTAGTAAAGCCAAGATTCTCTTTCAAAATGACAAACTACAGAAGTAAACATATTCTGATATCAAAGGCACCTATAAAACTGGACAAAACCATTGGAAGCAATAAGCCAAGTGCACTGTTAATCAACCAAAGATATACAACAAAGTAAGAATAATTTATTCATGAAACCTTCTGTATATTGGGTCAAAACAATGTACATTTGTGGTATTTAGCCTGTGGCCACTCTCATATCTGTTCCAATTATATTGGCCCCTGAAAACCAGAAGTCATGATGTCTATTCCAGAGAATTTCATTTAGATTTGAGAATTGGCCTTTAAAAGAGTAAGCTTAGTAACAAGCTGATAGGAAGAGACCTTGACTGTTGGCTTGAGACTGCATTCCTATTTGGGGCAAGAAGCTGACCATCAGATCAGTTAAGAGATTTAACAGAGTGTTCTAGGAAGTGAAATAAGAGGACTTGAAAAGCTATACACATATCCTGATTTGACTAGTTGCTCTGGGATGTGCAGACAGAATGGAGCAGGCTCAAGCCACCCAAACATTCCTGCTTGATGGAGCGTTCATCCATGCTCGGAAGAAAGAGGAGAAAGCTGGACAAAAGACAAAAGTCATGGCAAACATGAAAATAGACTGAAACTTGGATGTACTCTGCAGTTCGCACACAAATCCGTTTCCAGAGAATATTCTATTCTAGCGTTTGACTACAAGCTATGACAAATCTTTGCCTGATTACTGACTTATTCAGACGCAGAGATGATCCTTGGGTTTTTAAATTAAAATAGAGCAATAAAAAACACTTAGTGGAGCTATCAGTGAATAGTGCACAAGAAGAATAGCTAGGAGAATATATGACAAAATCAGAATTATATCCAAGTTAGTAACTATAACTTGCAAGGAAATTGTAATCTAATGGAGACAAGATACTTAACAAATAGAAAAATAATGAAAAACACTAAAGAAGAAAAGTAAAAATTCAGAATTGGTACAATATATAATCTAAAATTTTACAAAACATGAGAAAAACAGTCCAAGAAAGTATGACCAAATTCAGATCATAGGGTTTGAGAAGGATGGTGATGAGACAAACAACTGTCCTTGGTCATCTTTAGAGGTTGAATTTAGCAAAGACTTCAGAGCAACTATTGTCAATATATGCAAAGAACTAAAGGATATATATTTGAAGAATAAAAGGAAAACAAAACAATGGTTCAGCAAATAGAGATTCTCAATAAAAAATGGTAAAAATCTCTTAAAATATAAGAACTGAAATTGGGTTCTGTATTGTTGTATGAGCCATTAAGTTGTCCGTACTCATGTCGTTCTTCTTGTTGATTGCCTTCGAGTTGAGCACGACTCATAGTGACCCTATGAACAAAAGGCCTTAAGCCCTTCTACACCTATTGACACTGATCAAAGATCATAGAATTTCCAGAGGCATGTTGTTTAGGAAGTGGATGCCACTCCTGCTTCCAAACCTGTCATAGTATGTTATTGTTGTCATGTGCCATTGATTTGCCTGCGATGTGTAGCAACACTACGGACAGCAGCTCTACTTAGACCAAGAAGCAGTCCTCAGAACAAAGCAAGGAAACACTGCGTGGTTCAAAATCAGCAAAGAAGTGTGTCAGGGATGAATCCTGTCCCTATACCTTTTCAATCTATATGCCGAACAGGTCGTTTGGGAAGCAGGGCTTTATGAGAAGAAATGTGGCATCAGGATTGGAGAAAGACTCATTAACAACCTATGATATGCAGATGACACACCTTGCTTGCTGAAACTAAAGACCTGAAGCACTTGCTGCAAAAGATCAAGGATTTTGGTCTTCAATATGGACTGAAGCTCAACCTCAAGAAAACAAAGATTCTCACCACTGGGACAATTGGCAGCACCATATTAGATGGCGAAGAGATTGAGGTTGTTAGCAATTACACCTTGTTCAGCTCCACAATCAACACTCTTAACACCATCAGTGAAGAAATAAAAAGACGAAATGTATTGGGGAAAAATCTGCTGTCTGTGACTCGTAGTGCCACTATATACAATAACTTTGAACCCTGCCTCATTCTGAGTCAGTCTCATTGACTCTGACACATCTAATCCCATTGCCCCAGTAACTGTGGTAATTCATATCATCCAGGGTCTTCATCTCCTGCACTGTCCTCCACCTTTCCATGCATGAAAGTCTCCAAAGACTGGTCCTTCCTGGCCACATGGCCAAAGTATGTGAGGTGAACCGTCAAAATCTTTGCCTCCAAGGAGAAACTTGGTTTCACTCTCACCAAGGCATACCTGTTTGTTCTTTTAATGGTATATAGGTTCAATACTCTTCTCTAGCACCATAACTCAAAAGCATGAATTCTTCTGTTGTCCTTAGTCATTGTCCACTTATCTGATGCATACTAAGTAATTGTGAATTTCATGGCCTGGATCTGGCATACTTTAGTCTCTAGATTAATATCATTGTTCTTTAGCACTTTGGAGAGGTCCCTGAGAGCAGATTTCTATAATGTAATTTGTCTTTTGATTTGCTGACTGCTGGTGCCATGAGTGTTGACTGTGGAGCTGAGCAAGCTGAAACTGTTAACAATCTCAATTTCTTCTCCATCTGTCATGGTGCTGCCATTTGGCCCAGTGATGAGATCTTTGTTTTGTTGGTGTTGAGTTTTATTCCATATTGAAGACTACAGTACTTGACCCTCTGTAGCAAAAGCTTTAGGTCCTCCTCAATTTTGATAAGCAAGATTGTATCATCTGCATAATGACGGTTGTTAATGAGTGTTTCCTCCAATCTTGATACCATACTCCTCCTCATAAAGTCCAGCCTCTTGAATGATCTGTTCTGCATATAGATTTAAAAGGTATGGAGACAGGATGCATCCCTGAACACACTCCCTTATGAATTTTGAACTATGTAGTGTTTCTTTGCTCTGTTCTGACAACTGCCTCTTGTTCAAGTATGGGTTTTGCATAAACACAATCAAGTGTTCTGGGATCCCATTTTTTAAAGGTTAGCCACAATTTATTATGATCTACATAATCAATTGCCTTTGCATAGTCAATGAAACACAGACATTCCTCTGGTACTCTTTGTTTTCAGCCAAGATCCATCTGACATTGGTAATAATGTCTCTAGTGTCACAGCCTCTTCTAAACCCGGCTTGTATTTCTCATAGTTCTCTGTCAATGTACCAGTTGTTTTTGGATAATTTTTAGAGGCAACTTAATTAATCAGGAGGAGACTGCCCATCTTTCCAGCAAAGCAGCTATAATTAGGGAAATGAAACTCAAATGTCTAAATCTATAATAACTGTAGTTAATGATGGCAGACATTGTCAAATGCTGGGTAGGATGTGAAGAAACTAAAAGTTCATACATTGATAGTGGAAATGCAAAATGGTATTGCCATGTTTAAAATTGTCTGGTTTCCACCCTAGCTCATTTTCTTCCCCCTTTATCTCTACTGAGATAAAACATACTGCAGCCTATACCCTCAAGAAACCCTTCTTACCTTGGATTAAGGCTATGATGCTATTAAAGGGAGTTGCATTCCAACCTTAATCCTTTTATGGTGATTTAGTTTATCAGATCATGAGGTAGCATTTCATACTTTCCCCATTATATTATTACATACATGCATTTTACTGGAACACAATTCAACCCATGACAATGCAGTCTATTCATTCAGTGAAATACTGCTCAACAACAGGATGGACTTCAGAAGCTAGATGCTGTGTGAATAAACAAAAATGAGCAAAAGATGACAAAGTGTATGACATCCTTATGACATTCAAATCCAAAAAACCAAACTCATTGCTGTTCACTCTTATTCTCAGTGAACCTCCACCAGATTTCTGAGGCTATAATATAAATATTTACAGGAGGAAACATCTTTTCTTTTCAGTAGCTATTGGGTTCAAACTGCCAGCCTTTAGGTTACCAACCCAATACGGTACATACTATGTCATCAGGGCTCCTTATGGAATAGTCAGAGAAGGGAAACTAGTGAACCAGCAGTGGAGTGATTGACAATGACTAAGAATTGGAGCAGAAATTGGCTGCAAATGAGTTCAGCAGAATTTTACTGGATAACAGAAATATCTAAAACTGGATTGTGATGATAGTTGCACAACTGAAATTTACTCAGAAAACA
>NW_006399914.1:1953178-1992176 GCF_000299155.1 Elephantulus edwardii
GGTCCCATTCATCTATGTTATCTTCTCCTGGTTGTAGCTTTTCCAGGATACTGGGAAGACTGTTTATGTTGTGGATTAGGACTTCTAGTGTTGTTCCTAGAATCTTATGTTTTAGAATAGGTTTGGAGTCCATGAATTTTTTTTAAAAAAATATGAAGCCTTAAGAGAAGTAAATAGAGATTACATTATATACTATAAGCACTCATCTCCAACATTACCTCCTTCTTTAAAAATCAGTACCAAACCCTTCCTGATCTCATGCCTTTAGCTACCACAGCACTTTATTTATAGCTTGCTTCTGACCTTACTCTTTCTCTACTTTGATTTATAATTAAGTCTTTTGAGTGCCTTATCTCTTTCTCTATCTTTTCCTCTTCAGGGCATTATAAGGAGAACAAGAAATAAACATTCATTTGTATTCACAGTAGACTCCAGTACCATTACTGGCATGGAGAAAATGTCACAAACATTTTTTGAATTAATAATAGTTTCATAATTTATTCAGGTTATTTATTATCATAAAGGTCCACTCAGCCAGCACCTTTACCAGTGATGACTATTTGGCCAATGTCCTATATCAAGTAGGTAAAAAACTGCTTTCATATTATACTTCACCCTACCAGACGGTGGCAAGAATTGCCTCTCCATTTGTAGAGTTTAAATCTGTGATCACATTTTCTTTGTCTTACTTTCTATGAGGAACTTCTAAAGAGATTTAGTGGCTTGGTGCATTTCATGTTACACTCTTGTTGTTATGTGCCATCAAGTCACCTGGGACTCATAACAACCCTATGTATAATAGCTTTGAACTCTTCCCTGTCTTGAATTAATCTCGTTGTCTCTGACACACCTATCACCATTATGTCAGTTGTCAATCCATCTCATCCAGGGTCTTCCTTTCCTGTGCTGTCCTTCCAGCCTTCCAAGCATGATGTCCTTCTCTAAGGAACGACCCCTCCTTGCAACATGCCCAAAGTATATGAGATGGAGTTTTACAATCCTTGCCTCTAAGGAGCAGTGTGATTTAACCCTCTCCAAGACAGATCTATTTATTCCCTCAGCACTCCATTGTATGTTCAGTATTCTTCTTCAGCACCACATCTCAAAGGCATCAATTCTTTTTCTGTCATCCTTAGTCCATATCCAGCTCTCTGGTGCACAGCAAGTAATTGTTAAGACCATTGTTTGGATCAGGTACACCTTTGTTTTTGGCCATCTGGAGAGGTTCCAATGCAGTTATTATTTTTTTTTTTTAATTTCCTGGCTGCTGATGTCAACAGTGTTGATTGTGGACCCAAGCAAGGTGAAATTGTTAACAAACTCAGTCTCTTCTCATGACTTATGGAAAAAATCAGTAGTTCAAATCCACCAGTTAGTCTACAAAAGAAATTCAAGCAGACTCTTCTCATAAAGATTTACAGTTTTGGCAACCTGATGGAGAGTTGTGATCCATATATGAGCAGTAATCTACTCAGTGGCAGTGAGTACAGTTTCATCTTAATTATTAACTCAAAGTTGAACCCTACCTTAAGACAAATAGTCTTCTTCACACTTACAAACCCATAGAGTTTATTTTTGCATATATATATATGAAATGTTTTGGGGTTTTTTGTTTGGTTTTGGTGTTGGTTTTTGGTTTTTTTTGTGGTTTTGTTTTTGTTTTTTTGTTTTTTTTGCTGTGTACCATATACAATGTACTGGGTAAGGCCCCCTGGCAGATATTAGAAATGCAAAAGGAAAACATTAGCCGACCCATAAAGCTTATTTCTTTCTCCTTGAGAGAATAAGCCCACTTCCCAAGAGGAATTAACCAAAACAGATGTGTCACTGAGGGCTTCAGTTTCCAGTCTCACTTTTGGCACAACGCTGGGAAGTTAGGCTACTTAAATTCTAAGCTTTTATTATTTCATTTGTGATATGATAATAATACAGGATATTGATGCAGATCCCTAGTCTGTTATTTACAATTTTAAAATCCAGAAATCACTCAAAACAGAGCCTTTTCTAGAAATCATCTGATGTCAAAACCTGACACGGTCTGAACTTGGTTATCAACAAAACTGTACTTGATCTGATATGATGCTCTTTATAGGCTTTGTTTAATCCCACTTAATGAGAATATTTAAACTTTGGCAAAAGAACTATAAAATGTTTGATTACTGGATGCTATTCCAGATAATTTTAGAAATGTTTTGTGATTTATTATATATGGCAATATTTATGATATAAGATTTTATTACCTTTGTGAAACCTGAAGAAATCTACTTCATAGATACAACTAGCCACAAAATTTTTTAATAAGAACTTGTGAATTTGTTTTAACTTCTTAGCTTTGGAGAGAATGAAGTAACAAATATCTACTATATGAAGGACTGCTCTTCCTTTCCATTTTTCTCTCCACCCTCAGTATAAAATTCTAGATCAGTACTACTGGAAATGCAAAGTACATTTTGCTAAGTGCAAGATAAGAACCAGCAATTTTTTTTCTCCATCCACTCCCATTCTTTGCAATCTCTTGTTCTTTTGGAGAGTCTCAAAGGAGCCTTCTTCTTCTAACCCTCAACTTTACCACTACAAATATTTTTGTTTTAGTTTACAATAGTTATAAATATTGAACAATTCCTTAAGTATCTCAAAACAATGCTCTAGTACAGTCAGTCAAATAGTTGTTGTAGAGTAAAACTGACACATAACTGACTCTGCAGTGAGTTTTCAGGGGCTATAAAAGGCACAAGAAGAGATTGACCATCTTTCTGCAGGAAAGCAACTGGTATATTCAAACCCCCTAACTTTGGGTTGGCAGCATAACTCCTTACTCAAGTCATCCCCTTACCTGTAAGGAGTGTGTTCCAAGATTCTCAATGAATACCTAAAACAATGGATGATACCAAAACCTGTATCTTCTGTTTTCTACCCTACGTATAATGGTAAATTTATAAATTCTATAGAAATAAAGTAACAATAATGAATATCTAAATAGAACTATTATTGGGCAAAATAAGACTTATTTAAGCACATGCTATATGGTACTATGACAGTTGATATGATAATTGAGATTGCTGCTAAATACTCAATGAGCAGATGATGTATATACCATGGATATGCTGGACAAAGGGATGATTCATTTCCCAGGTAGAATGGAATAAGATAGTGGAAGATTTTGTCAGTATATTCAGAATGATGCATAATTCAAAATTTGTGAGTTTTATGCTTCTTAAATTTTATATTTAATATGTCCAGACCTTTTCAACATGTATGCAAAACAGATTATCTGAGAGTCTGGGCTATATGAGGAGAAATGTGGCATCAGGATTGGAGGAAGTTTTATCAACAATCTGTGTTATGCAGATGATACAACCCTGCTTGCTGAAACTGAGGAGGACCTGAAGTGCTTGCTGCAGAAGGTCAAGGACTGCAGTCTTCAATATGAGTTGAGGCTCAATATCAAGAAGACAAAGATTCTCACCACTGGAACAATTGGCAGCATCGGGATGGATGGTGAAGAGATTGAGATTATTCACAGCTTTAGTTTGCTTGGCTCCGCAGTCAACACTCTTGCCATCAGCAGCCAGAATATTAAAAGATGTATTGCGATAGGAAAATCTGCTGTTAGGGACCTCTCCAAAGTACTGAAGAGCAATGGTGTCTCTCTGAAGACTAAGGTGCGTCTGCTACAGGCCATGGTCTTTGCAATCACTTGTTATGCATCAGAGAGTTGGACAATGACTAGGGAGGCTAGAAGGAGAATTGATGTCTTTGAGCCGTGGTGCTGGAGAAGAGTATTGAGTGTACCATGGACTGCTAAGAAAACAAACAGATTCATCCTGGAGAGGGTTAAACTGGGCTGCTCCTTGGAGGCAAGGATTTTGAGGCTTTGTCTGACATACTTTGGACATGTTGTAAGGAGGGACTGGTCCTTGGAGAGAGGCATCATGCTTGGGAGGGTGGAGGCACAGTGCAAGAGGGGAAGACCCTCTATGAGGTAGATTGATTCAGTCACTGGAGTAATTGGGATGGGTTTATTTGAGACAGTGCAATTGGCACAGGACAGAGCCAAGTTTAGGGCTGTTGTACATAGGGTCACTATGAGTTGCAAGCGACTCGATGGGCACATAACAGCAGTAACAACAACATTTCCAGGATGTGATTTACCCCGAGTAACTGAAACCATGGAAAACAAAATTGTGGATGAAAGTGGCATTACTGTAATGCCATAAAAAGAGCTTATCATGATGTTTCAGACTTTGATAGCTAATTCTTAAATATATGACCTTGAACAAGTTGAGTAATTTTGCAGAGTCCTAGTTACCTCATCAAATTTGAGATAATGTCTGGCACTGGAGATAGGCAGATGGCTGGATGAGGTGACCTCTTGAGATAATATCCAGCTCCAAAATATTTGCATTTCAATCTCAATGAAAGACAAAAGACAATTCTAAAACCTATGTGCCACTGTGCTTGGTCCTCCATCTGTTATACTGGTTCATTGATGAATTCAAGCTGAGTGAAATGGAGATTCCTTCTTGCAACCAGTACTGATTAAAAGAATATGATAGTGAAAGAAGAAACACCAAGTATGTTAAGTTAGAGAAAATCATTGGAGAGTTAAGGGTTTATTAAAAATTACTGTCTTAGCCATTGTCTGAACTTGCCATGTGGATGGATGGGAATATGCAAAAAGGGTGTGTTAGCTTATCCACAAGGAGATTGGCCAGTCTCAGCAATCCTCAAGGAGATTGGCTAGTCTTGGCAATGAATTGCATATATCTAATGGCAAAATAAGAAGATATCTCACCACCAGCAAAGAAGAGCAAGCAAGAGAATACAATTGGTCCTTCAGGACCAGAGCAACAGCCATCGTAGCCACAGAGGAGAACCTGAGACCTGCCATGAGAAAGAGCGGACCTTGAGACTGTTGCCTCCCATGAACAGAACCAGAGCTTAGCTAAGAGCTTTTGCTGGAGGTTGTTAGATAACTTAGGTGTGGCAGGACAGGAGGAGTCAGTATTTGACAAGTCTAAGAACTTTATAACACTGGCCTAAAGCCATGAGGCTTTAAGGCTCAAGTGCCAGAGAGCACATTACAGAAGCTGTCCTGACTATATTCTGCCATTTACCTGGATTATGACCTTTTGACTTTCCTAATATGATTATGTGCATTCTGTGAGCTCTAGCATCAGATTTTGGACCAAGTAAAGCAGAAATATTGATGTTGAGATGAGTAGAAAGGGGTACGGGAGTATGGGGGACATGTTTAACCTCATGGGAATTGGTTTTGTGTTATTAATGCTGTTGATGGGGACAGTTTCCCTTTGTGAAGTTGGTAAAGGTCAGATATGGCCGTCCCTCACCTGGCCCTTGTTCTTTTTACAAACACTTGGACTGAAGAGACTTTGGGCCAAGTCTTATGCTATCAAATTACAAAATGTAATTTTACTAAAGGTTAAGAGCCTGAGATGAGCTCCCTCACATGGAAGAAATATGCACCTGGTGAAGGAAAGCATGACAAAGTCTCAAGAGGTTCTTCAATGTATTATTTTGCTCTAATGGTAAATTGAAAGTCTTATTTTGTTGTTATTAAGAGATGCCATTTCTAGATTAGAAACACCAGCTGCAGTTCTGAGCTCAGCCATTTTTAAATTGTCTATGAACAAGTAGTTTAGCATCTCCAATTCTGATCTGCCACATCTGTAAAGTGCTAGTGCAGATACCTTTTTCCTGGTATTCAATGAGCTAACCACAATGCCAGGCAGTTCTGGGAGTTTAGATCCACTAGCAGCCATGAAGGAGGAAGATGGACCATCTCCTCCCATTTACAGACTTGGAAACCCAATAAACTTTCACTATTCAGAACTGACTTAATAGCAGTGAGTGAGGGAGTGCATGGCAGGTACTTAGTATAGTCCTGTCACATATTCAGCGAAGGATAGCTATGTAGGTGTGTAAAATTTCTGGTAGTGTTGTGGTTTAAACATTAGGCTAATCAAAGCATCAGCCGTTTGACCTGCAAGTTTCTGCACAGGATTTGCAGCTTTGCAAACCCTACGAGGTAGTTCTATTCTATCCTACAAGGTCTCCGAGTGTCAGAATCAACTTGATGGCTGTGGGTTAGTGGAGTGATGTAGTCTTGCACAAATGGCTATGTACTCAACTGCTAACCAACACATCTAGAGATGCTTCAGAAGAAGATACTGGTACAAAAGGTCACAGCCCTGACTTCCCCATGGAGCACAGTTCAGCCCTGACACACATGGGTTGAAATAAGTCAGTCACCTTAACTATACATGCTTGGATGCTGTTGTTTGGGTTTTTAGACCTGAGAAAAAAAATCTGAGACGTTTTGGAGGAAATGGAGAATGTTTTTGTTTGTTTCAAAAGGAAACAGGATGGTGTTATAAGGACAGGAAAATGAATGGGCATCCTTTCTTTGGACAAGATGTGAAAACATTAGTTTCCCTTTTTTTCCTCACAGATGAGGTCATTGTTGGAAGCTAAAACTTGCTCTTTGGAATGATTCTGTCACCAATATTTATTGTGACTGGAGTAGTATGGAAGAACAAATAGTCTGCCCTTAAAAAATTTTCAGAGGATTTTCTAATGAAGATTTTATGCAAACTTCTATAAATTATGATTTATAAAATGATTCTACATATCATTTACTAATAAAACTAGAAATTATCCCATATTTCATTCGTGATACAATTTCTCTGAGGATAGAAAAGGGAATGGAGTAGGAAGAAAATCAGAGGGATTTAGTATTTACATTTCTTTAAAATTTATCTCTTAAGTGAATAAGACAAAATGCTAATAATGATTCATTCTAGTAGATGGGAAGATAAGTGCTATACATCCTTAGTGCTTTTTTGTATCTTTGTTTTTCCAAATTATATATTCACAAAAATGGGCATTCTTGTCTGGTAATGATACTCCTGAGGAGCAGTAAACACTTATGAGTATTGCAATATTTACTTTATCTAATTTAGTATAGGATAGTGTTGTCAATACAAGATACGCTACTAACCCAAATGCCTTGTAATTCTGGTGGTTTGAATCCACCAGTGGAGCAATGGAAGAAAAATGGGCAATTTCCTCCCGTTGCAATTTACAGCCTCAGAAACCTAATGGTCCTATAAGAAAGTGAGTTGATCATAGTGTATGTATTATACGTCAACATACACATGCTTTTAAAACCATACAGTAGCATGTTGATCTTATTATTAATGTTAGTATTATAACTATCATCAGGTCATCACAAATTATTCTCATTACTCTGCCTATACTAATTGGCTCTAAGTGGAATGTTGTTGTTATATGCTGTTAAATTGCTTGCAACTCATACCAAACCTATGTACAATAGCCCTGAAAATTGCTCTATCTTGAGCCATCCTCATTATCTCTGATCCCAGTCACTGAGTCAATACATCTCATCTAGGGTCTTCTTCTATTGCACTGTTCCTCTACCTTTGCAAGCATGTTACTCTCCAAGGACTGGTCCCTTCTTGCAAAGTGCCTAAAGTATGTGAGAGGGAGCTTCAGAATCCTTGTCTCCAAGGAGCAGCCTGGTTTCACCCTCTCCAAAACAAACCTGTTTGTTCTCCTGGCAATCTATGGTAAAATCAATACTCTTCTCCAGCACTATAACTCAAAGGCATCAATTCTCCTTGTATCATCTTTACTCATTGTCCTGGTTTCTGTAACATAGCAAAAAACTGTGAATACTATAGCCTGAATTAGCACACATTCATCTCTAGACTGACATCTTTCTCACCCTGTTGGGTCATATTTTTTTGGAATGGAAACAGATATGCATCTTTTCCTGTCAGGTGGTTGTTCTCCACATTTTTTTTGCATAATTTAGTGAGCATGTCGAGGGTAGTGTCTGTTTTTCTGTTTTTTTTTTTGAAACGTGTCAATTGGTATGCTGTCAATTCCTTGGGCCTTATTTTTTGCCAGCTTGAACTTCCTCCTTCATCACTACAGCCTCTTGATCATACATTGTTTCATGAAATTTTTCTATGTCAGCCAATTCTTTTTGGTACAGAGACTCTTTGCAGTCCTTTCATCTTCTTTTAATGCTTCTTGAATCATTTCATATTCTGCCCAAAGCATCCGTAAGTATTGCAACTCGAGGCTTGAATTAGTTCTTCAATTGGCTTAAGAAATGCCAAGCAAACATACACCATGGAACAGAATCAAGAACCCAGAAATAGATCCATCAATCTAAGATCAACTGGTATTCAACAAGGAAATAAAACCCATCAAATGGGGAAATGACAACCTCTTCAACCAATGGTGCTGACAAAACTGGACTTCTACCTGCAGAAAGCTGAAACAGGATCCATATCTCACACCATACACAAAAATCAACTCAAGGTGGATCAGAAATCTGGGAGTAAAGCCCAAAACCATAAAGTTCATCAGAGACAAACTGGTATAGAGAGACTGCCAAATCTGGAGAAGATAAAATGATGAATGGGATCTTCTAAAGATTATATCTCTGTGCTCTTCAAAACATTTTTCCACAGTGTGAAAAAAAACCCTACTGACTGGTACCAAACATTTGGCAATACCATCTCATACAAGGGTCTCATAACCAAAGTTTACAGGATACAACTGTGCCTACCACCTTTCCTCAGTAGCAGTGACAAAGTTTAGCAGGGCAGCAATCAGTAAATATTGGAGAATATGTGAAAAGATTGGAACCCTCATAAATCTTTGGTGGGATTGTAAAATGGACCAACCACTCTGGAAAGACAGTTTGGTGTTTCCTCAAACAGTTGGACAGAGAAACTCTATATGACCCAGCTATTCTGCTACTAGGAATATAACTCTAAGGAAATTAGAACTGAGATACAAGCCAAGATCCATACATAATGTTCATAACAGTGTTATTCACCATCACAAGAACATGGAAATAGTCCAAGTGTACAAGTGCAATTGAATGGATTGAGGAATTGCGGAATATTTACATAATGGAATCTATACAGCACTCAGGAACAATGATTTAAAAAAAAAACATAACTTGAGAGAGATTGGCAAGCATTGAGTTGAGTGAGTAATATAGTCCCATAAAGACAAATATTGCCTAAGACCATTGTTGTAAAAATAGATGGATAACTAGTAAAACAGGTATGGGAACCTGGGGGTGGTAGGGAGAAGGAAAAGAAGCAGAGAAGTGAGAATAGGTAGGGATGAAACCATAGGGTTGCACAGTTTGGTGGATGTAGGGAGAGTGTGAAGGAAATAGAAAGGATCTGGTGGAGACCTGAAATACTGAGTAACGATTGTAAAAGTTGAATGATAAAACATAATGCATAGGAATGATTGTATGACACACAATATGAATGAAGAATTGTGTGAAACACAGCGTATATGAACTTTGCGTGCAAACCAATAAAATTTTTTTAACAAAAAGAAGCGATGAGTTAGTTTGGATCTTTTGATTTTCTGGCTCCAGTTCTTTCCACATTTCAATCTAATACTTTGCTTTGTCTTCTTGCTCAGCCCCTTAAAATCTTCTGTTCAACTTCTTAACTTCTTGACTTTTTTTTTATGTTGGCTTCTAGACACTCTAGTGCAATATTTGCAGTCTCCTCTGACTCCCATCTTGGTCTTTTCTTCCTTCTCCATCTTTGTAATGACTTCGTGCATTATTCCTGGATGATATTCTTGATATCCTCCCACAGCTCATTTGGTCTTTGCTCATTAGTGTTCAAGCCCTCAAACCTATTCTTGAGATGGTTTCGAAATGCAGGTAGGAAAAATTTAAGGTCAAGTTTTGGTTCCTGTGGACATGATTTAATTTTCTTTAGCTTTAGTTTGAACTTGGAATAACTGTTTTTGAAACTGTATTTCAATGAACTCCAAGGCCTCTATGAAACCACTTAGGTAATTTATGAAGGAAATAAGAATACATGATTTCAGGACACCTGAAGTCTCATTTCAATTTGAAAGGCTTCAATTTTTCTTGTTTTTCACATTGGATTTCTAAATAAGATTTCTTTTAAAGTAAAATATAGTTCTGCAATGACAATAAAATTTCAACTATCACATTATTTGCTTTAATTTCAATTAAATCTGATTCTATGTCTGCTTTCTTCAGTGTCTGGTGTTGCTGCATCTCACCATCTACCTTCTTGCTCTAGGAAGGTGCAGAATCCTAGATTTCCTCAACGAACAGAGTGTTTGGAGAGGATTCTTCATCCTCAGTGCACACTGTCATTGCTTATACACTTTTCCATAGGCTAGCATATGCTCTGTAGTGATTCAATGGTTCCTGTACCACTGGGAGAAAGGAGACATAAAACAGCTAGAAACTCAAATCTAGACACCTAAGTGGACCATATAGCCATTCCCTGAGAGGGCCAGATTCTGCTTCAGTGCACCCTATAGGAGCCAAGCAGGGTTCTCTGATAGTCAAGGACCTCCAGAACCATGCAACCTTTCTAGTCTTGTAGATTTACTTCCCCAGGATCCACTGCTCTACTTTCAAAAGCACAGAACAGAGCTGATGGGGTGGTGGAGTCTTATTGGAGAATGAAAGAGGTGAAGGAATTAGGAACAATCCCATGAGAACCTGAAAAGATAGGGTAATAGTAGACATATATCAATGGTGATCAATTTTATGAGACACCATATATCAGACTTGGTGGTACATAATAATAACAACAACAAATGTATCAGAATAATCATATGAAACACAAAGTGAATTAAAGAATGTATGAAATCATGTATATGAATTTTGTATGCAAAAAAATAAGGGGGAAAGGGCAGAAAATCTGGCTGTTTTCTTGAAATGGAGAAAGAAAAAGGCAATGAGTAAATATGCACAACACACACATATACATATATTAATACTTCAATAAATTATTTTGATATGCATGTTTTTACCAAAAGAATCCCAGAACAATGTGTCCTTGCATTTTTTTCCTAAAGTGAAAGTTTAGGTTTTTGGGGGGTTTTAACATCAGAAGGATGTCACAGTCTCTCCCTACATCCAACCTGAGTGGTGGTCTTTTGCTTGAGGGGAGGGGGGGCAGAGGCACATGAACTCGTGTCACTATAGATGGCTCTGTACCACTTGCCCCTTCCTTCAGCCTGATGAACCAAGAAGGCGTGATTCAACTGCAACAGATGTTTTACATCTTCAAATGAGGTGATATGTCATTATAGGAATGATCAGATGGAGGTAGATTAAGTAGAAGTGTTAATTTGAAGTTATACTGCTTAGAATGAACTCTACAATTATATATATATATACACACACACACAACTATAGCTGACTCTCCAGTGAATTTTCGGAGGTATTATAATCACATGAGAGATTGCCCATCTTCCTCCTGTAGAGCAGCTAGTGGATTTGAACCAAGTGCCTTCGGTTTGGCTGCACAGCTCCTTACCACTAGGCTACCAGAGTACTACCAGTTCTTTCTATCTATCTATCTATCTGTCTATCTATCTATCTATCTATCTATCTATCTATCTATCTATCTATCTATCATCTGTCTACTTCTGTGTATGTTTGTAAATCCTGTAATTATCATGTAAACAGTTCATTTGTATGAGATTTATGTGTATGCAACTTTTTGAGAGAGCGCCATACAGCCTGCCATAGTTGTTGCACCATTTTACACAACCACCAACAATGAATGAATTAGGGTTCTAGTTTCTCCCCAACCTCGCCAGCATTTGATGTTCATTCCTCTCTTAAATTTTGCTATTTTTATAGTGCCACTGTTGTAGAACAGGGCTGACATTAGGATTGGGGTGAGACTAATAAAGATTGGATAAATTATATATACTGCATTGAAACAGATGAGGGAAAGAACTGCTTAAAAGTGATATATGATTGGGTATTATGGTCATGACAAGAGTCCAGAATGAAGGCTGCATAGTGGAGTATACTCATGGGGGAGTGGGGTCGGGTTAATTGTACACCAATGAAATAATTTTTCTTTTACTTTTCAAAGAGAAGAGCGATCAAGGGGGGAGGAGTAGGCAGGGAGAAAAATGCAACAATGAATGAATGAAAATCCAGAGTCTCTGTAAACGTTCATTAAAATTAGTAAAAGAAAAAGGGGGGGGGAAATACTTAGTCTGGATGGAAAAACAATAAGTTACACTTGACTCTTCACACTTTTTTTTTAACTTTCCCTTCATCACAAAGATTTGGAAATCTATTCCAATTTGTCCTTCTTTCTCAGTCTCTGTCTCTGGGTGGTACACATAGTTTCCTTGATCAGCTGCTAACTAAAGAGTTGGCAGTTCAGGCCCATGCAGAAGGACCTCAGAAGACAGGCTTGGTGGTTTACTTTCCACAAAGCAGCCATTAAGAACTTCCTGAAACACAGTTTTACTCTGGCATGTGAGGGATCCTCAGAAGTTGACGTTGACTCAATGTCAGTTAGCCTGCACTTGTCAGTCCCAGAGCCTTAACAACATTGCAGTCACAGCCCTGGCCTCTGGTCAGTGAGATCGTCCCTCCACCACCAAAGGCATTCTCTGTTCAGTTCTGAGTCCAGGAAGCTATCCTTTAAGACAAATTGGGGTACCTTATGGCTTTTCCCAAACTGTGCTGTCCCAACTGATTAAGTTGTGGCCAAAAGACACAGCAAGGTCCAGCCAATGCTTTAGCTCTTTGGAAGAAGCCAGTGGAGTCGTAGTGATGGAGTGGCGTGGTGCTGTGAGAACAGCTCAATATGTTTCAGCAAATCTGAAAAGAGTTACCGAGGTACAGACTTTTTTGTGTTGTGCCAAATATACATCTAAGGCCGAGTAATTTTAGAATCTTTGAGTTAATCCAAAAGCTGATATAAATTTCAGTCCTTGTACAATCCAAAATGGTACAAAACAACAGCTAGTTTGATTTGAATTCCCTTCCTAGCCCAGCTCCTTTCTTGCTTGTCTGCAAGCTGTTGCTCAACCTTTATCTTAGACATTTACCACAGCTTTCTTTTTTAATTGACAAGGTCAGAAGTTCATCTCTCAGGGAACATCACTGTCCAGCCCACTTACTTGAAATATAACTGAGGCCAGAGCATTGCTACGTTTGTTCTGTAATTGCAATAGTAAAGGCTCATGGAGCCCAATTTGGAGCAAAGCATTTAAAAATAAAACAAAGAATATTTTCAGAGGCTAATGTTCCAGGAATTTGTACAAATGGTCTCCTTGGCCATTGGCCTTGAGGGGGCCAATTACAGATGCTTCACTGTCCGATTAGAAAATTCTTGAATTCAGAGCAGTACTTTAAGTCAAAGGGTAGGTCAGTGAATCCTGCAGTGGATTAGATTAACCGTTTACAATTATAGAGTGATTTAACAACATCTCAGAACTCTCCAGTATTTCATCTGGGTTTAAGAAAGCTAGATATCTGATGCTGGGAACTATTTTGTGGCTTTCCTGAAAAAGCACTGCAGAAAATATCTATTAAATAGTTTTACTTACCAGCTGTGGTCTAGGCATAATTAGAGTCTGATAGGCCTCACTGGATAACATCCCAAGAACCGCAGATACTAAAGTTTTGTAAGATCATTTCTAAAATAAGGAATAGAAAAATGACCAAAATAAAATTCAATGAGTAACTATAAAGTGGATTCTGACTCATATCGAACTGAATAGAACTTCCCCACAGGGGTCTCAAGGTTCTCTGTTTTCATGGAGGCAGATAGTGAAGCAGACGGTGGGCTCGAACTGCTGGACTTTGGTTAGTAGCTGAGCATTTAACCACTGCACCATCAAGGCTCCTGTGAAAAGAGACAGTGGTTAAATTATGAAAATATGAGGTCTAAAATTTATAAATCAAATATTATAAAGTATGCATGTGTATATGTGTGTATATACACATACAGCCTTCTGTTCATAATTACCAGAATAAGAAGACACATGGCCCTGGGAAAATCTGCAGTTAGGGACCTTTACAAATTATTGAGGAGTAATGATGGACTAAGATGTACCTGATTCAAACCAAGGTCTTCCTAATCAATTGTTATACATCTGAGAGTTGGACAATGAATAAAGATGACAGAAGAAGATGAATTGATGCCTTTGAGCTGCGGTGTTCAAGAAGAGCACTGAACATCCCATGGGTGGCCACAAGAATAAAGATGTCTTGGATAGGGTGTAGCCAGAGTGTTCTTTGGAAGCAAAAATAATGAGGCTTCATCTCACATACTTAGGGCATGTTGCTAGGAGGGAGTATTCCTTAAATAGGGACATGACTTTTGGAAGGCTGGAGTAAGATTTTGACCAGGTAAATTTACACAATGACTGCTGCAAAGGGCTTTAGAATGTCAGAAAGTGTGAAGATGGCACAGGATAGAACAAGGTTCAGATCTTTTGTTCATAGAGTCACTATGAGTTGTACTCAACTTGATGGCACCTAACAACAACAGAATTAAAACAACAAAAAATGTATTTGTTCTAGCAAAAAAGTCCTTGAAAAACAAAACCTATTATTTTCTGCTTGAAGCTGAATTTCCTATCTCGCACATTATTCAAAATACTATAGAAACAGAAGCCAAATTATACATTGTCATAGTTTTAGATTGGCCTCACTCACGATTCCAGATGAGGTTGAAAATTTCAGTTTGAAGAACACCTCTTTGATCATGAGACAGTTTATGTTTTTGAAAGTAAAGGCCACTGGGTTAGCAAAATCATCTCAAGACTAAATGTCATCTTCACAGAACAACAAGATCGAAATTTTTCTTGTAATGTGTCTATAATAGAGGCCATTGTCTTCTGATGAAAAGCATTCTGAATGGGGTTTGTAGGTCATATTATTAGTATTTAAAGGATTTTGTAAAACTATTTGTTGAAAGAAATTATTTGTGTGTTAGTTTCTTTGTTACTTTTAAAACTTGTGGTAGTATACTGGAGGTACACAAATTCTTTGTAATTTTATAGTTGTTTCATTTGGATTATAAGTGTTTTGAAAGACATTTTTATTTTAAATATTAGTTTCTATACTCAGCAAAGAGGCTTCACTGAAAAATGGCTTTGGGGTAAAAGCTTTAGGCTTTCTTTAGTATGAAACCAAGACCCTGAAGCTAGATGATTTGAGTCCCTAGTGCTTTGGATCAGCTAACTTTGTTTTCCTTACAATAAGTCAGAAGACAGATTTGTCATCAGTGAGTCATCAAACCATCCTCTCTTCCCATAGTGGCTGTGATAGATTCTGCTCCTTCTATGGGACCCCACCTCTGCCATTGTCTGTTCTAAGGACTCCACATCCTCTTCCTGCTTTCATAGGTAGCTGAGGTCAGTCTTCAGAAGCAGAAATGTTTCCCCCATGAATCATTTCCCTGGAGACACTTTAAGAATCAGGCCACATGCATTTTCACACGTATATGCACAAACACACACATATACACAAACAGACCTCTTTCTTCTACTACAATGAAAATACATGCAGAATATGTAGTATTGTTTTACTAAAATGTATTAACACAGTTAGAGCCCTGTAATCATTGTTTTTTTAATAAGAAAATATTTGTTCAAGTAAATAAATGATTCATTTGTTCAAATGTTCTCTGAATTGTTTGCCAAACCCTCTGCTCAATTTTAAGGGTAAAACCAAGTCAGATTTGATAGGTTCTGCCCTTGTAGCACTATATGTTAAGGGTAAATCAAACCAGAACATTTGAACAATATATTTAAAAATCTTAACACTTGAATTAAGAAAAATATTTTTAAAAAATAATAAGGGGGTAAGGTCACAGGGTCATACAGTTTGGTAGTTGGAGAAAAAGAGTAGGTAAAGAAAAGGAGAAAGATTTGGTGAGGACCTGAAAAGAATGGATAATTAATTTTATAAAACAAAAATTATGGGAATGATTGTATAAAACATAATGTAACTTAAGGAAAGTATGAAACACACACACAGAACCCCAGTAAGTACATGAGTTGGGGGGAGGTGAAAAATGATGTTATCTTTAAAGGAGAGAGATAAATCCTTAAAAATAATTCTATTTTGGAATCAGCAATCAGAATTCAATGTGTAGAGATTTCAGCTGACTTTCAAACCTCAATAAATGCCATTTCATTTTTATATTCTAACTGTTGTACAAATTTAAAAAATTAAACAAAAAAAAATAAAATTTCTCAGTCAACAACTATCCTGTATAGTAAACAATGTAATAAGCCTATGTGTTGTTTAAAATAAAACTCAAAAGTGTATGTTATGATTACAACTTGACTAGGAAGAAATTATCAACACAAATGCGTGGTGACAAAAGTGCAATAATAAAAAAATAAAAAATTTATTAAAATAGCTTAACAGTTGAACTATGCAAAATATCTGATCATAAATGTATAAAATGAAATAATGGGTTTAAGATTAAACACGAAGTACTTATTTCACAAAGTTAAGTTAGGAAAACAAGCTTAAATACTGAAAGTAAACTTTGTAAAGCAGGCATGATTTAGTCACAGAACATATGTTAAAGAAATTATTTGAAACTCATCAAGTCATGTAAGTTATTTTTATATGGCAAATTTCCTTGAATGTCTTTTTCTCTGATATCTAAAGTGGTCTTTCACCAGCCGGTTAGGTGTTTGCCTCCCATTTCGTTCATTCCTTCTGTTATTACCCAGTGCAGACATTCATCATGGCTCTCACACTGAGATGATTGTGGCATGTGATTGTTGGTCTTCTCTTCCCCTCTTCCCTTCTTTCTAACTTGGCTAATGCCATGCACAGAATCTTCCTAAAATATTGTAATTAGTTATCCCTTGGTGTCCATCACATGAACTCTTAAATTAAATCTGAACTCAATGGGTTTTACATTTCCTGAGGAATCAGTCCTAGCTATCCAACTTTATTTTTCACCCCTCCCAACTAAAATCCTTAATCCTAGCTTTCAAACTATTTTTCTTCTTTCATTATCATACAATTTGGCTGCTAAGAGAAAGGTTGATGTTTCAAACCAACTTAGCTGTGCTGAGGGAAAGAATTGGTAATTTGCCGCCATAAAAATTATATCAAAGAAAATCATGTGGGGCAGTTCTAGTCTGGCACATAACATCACTAAGAGGCAGAATCAACCCAACATCAACTAACAATAGCTCCAACACAAGTCTCTTAGTCTATTTTATACTCTGTAAGTTGATAGCATTGTATGTAACATGCCTGGCTGCTAACCAAAAGGCTGATGATTCAAATCCATCATCATTTCCATTGGAGAAAGATGGGAAGTCTCCTTCTGTAAAGATTTACAGTTTGGGAAACCAAACGAAGGGTCACGAGGAGTTGGACTGATACTAACAGGCAATGGCTTCCTCATTTCTTATGTCCTCGGAACTCCACTACATTTGCACAGCATAAATTCATCAGTCCTTCTGTCACAAAGTGAGGGTACACAAAGCTGTCCTCCCCAGTAAATTTCCATCTGTTCCGAAGTATCCTGTTCTTACAAAACTGTTAACAGACCTCTAGGCCCAGTATTCTAGAATGTGGGATTTGATCCCAAGCAAGCAGTGCTCAAATTCTGATTTCACTAATGACTTACTAAGGAGCTATGGTGGTATAGTGTGTAACACTAATCAGAAAGTCAGTGGTTCAAATCTACCAGTTGCTCCGAGAAAGATGAGCAATCTCCTTTCATTTAAAAAAAAATAGAGTTACTAAAAGTCAAAATCAACTTGTCAGTAGTGGATAACAACTTATTATGTGGATCTGGAAAAGGTACTTGGTTTTTATGATCTGTAAAGAAAGGAGGAATGATAAAGACTATATGCACTGTGGTTGTAGTCAGTTAGTAAGAAGATATAAAGCCCATTAGAGATATCTTGTATGTGGTAGAACTTCATAGTTGTTAATTTTCTTATTCATTCAGCAGGATAGTGTGGAATTTACAAGGCCATCTGGGACTTCAGATTGGTATTCCTTATATACTTATGACTTGATGCTTCAGATATTCAGTAGTTTTTCTGGCTGTTCTAATGAATCCTCCCCTCTCTGAATCTTTTCACTCATTTTATTTTGGATAAAAACTACATACACGTTGACTATAAAGTCAACATGGAATGTGATGCAAAATCTTATATGCATATCAATTAAAATAATACTGTGGTCATGCCTCCTCTCCACCAGTATAAAGGACACACGTTTTCCTTCTCACACTAGATCACTTTAAGCAGTAAGTAAGCTGAATCTTATGTAAACAGTCTATACTTCTCCCTTGTCTTGCAGAGCAACTCAGATACTGAACTGACAGCTGAAGAAATGTCCACTCATCACAATAAAAATATTTCTAGAAGTTCTTTTGAGAGCAAAACATTGTTTATCAGAGTTGTAAAATACTTTTAATTTCTAATCTTTCATACTATAATATAAAATATATTTCAGTATTGCTGTGTTGTACTCCTACTTATGGAATTTAAATGAAAACATTATTGATTTGTCAATAAATTCTTACAAATAGTAGACTGGTCTTATTCTCAAGTATCTAGTACCTTTCAGTATCTCTGTAATATTAGAAATATCAGCTTATTGTGGTTGTGGACTGTTAGGTTGGAACTGATCCCTAACTGGCCCTCCAGTGGGATTTCAGGGCCAGTAAATCATGTGAGAGGAGGCTGCCCATTTTTCTCCCTCATAACAGCTGGTGGATTCAAACCAGGTCTCTTTAGTTTGGCAGCACAATTCCTTACCACTCAGCCACCACAGCTCCCTAATAAGTATTAAAAAATAGTTTTAATTTTCTTTTACTTGAGTCTGAGTACACTCCGGCCTTTGAACTAACTTTGAATTAGTGTCTGAATACACCAACCTTTGAAATTACTATTACAGTTTTTCACTAAATTGTGTTCATTAAATAAATTCAAATAGTGAAATCCAAAGAATTCATAGTTTCTTAAGAAACTAAACTTAAATTTAAATACTTTATGACAAATATATGTTGAATAAGAAGAGTATTTACAAATGATGAAATTCACAGTTTACTACAAAGTAAAACTGGATATTATGATCAGATCACTGAGCTAATAGAAACAATGGCACTCTGGATACAATTGTAATTTCACCCATTGAAACAAATTAATCCCATAAATCATGTAGTGTTCTATTCCACTCTCTCTCTTAATTCTCTTGAGCACACTGAAAAAGACTAGAATATTCATAGCTGGCTTTCTACATACAAAAACCCTTTGATATTGAGTGATTTTCAGCTTATCATTATTCTATAGAACAAGGATAGAACGATCCCTTAGGGTTTCCAAGGTTGTGGCTGATTGCCACATCTGTCTCCCATAGGGTATCTGGTGGGTTGGAACTACCACCCTTTCAAGTAGAAGTCAAGTCAACTATTGGTTTATCAGGGCTCCTTTTCAACACATTACCTTCTACCATAGCATCAGCTCTGTCATAGTGACATTCCTTTGGGTTTCCAAGCTTGTAAATCCTGTGGAAGGAGAGCCCATCTTTCTCCATCAGTCTGGCTGATAGATTAGAACTTTCACCCTTTTAGTTAGCAGCCCAGTGCAATAAGTACTATGCCACCATAGCTACACATAGCTGTTCTTAAACAGAATAATATTGTAAAACTGCTGGGAGTGAACAAGGTTAATAAGAATGACAGCACTATTGCATCTAAAATCACACCAATTTTTACCAATTCCTAGGTGTGATTTTAGATGCAGTAGTGGGGACTAAATAATAATAGTGGGGACCAAATAGTGAACTAAAGGGACGCATGTTAGGAGGTATAAGTTGACAGAGGCTGGCTGAGACAAATCACTCATGTACATTGTATTTTATATGATTAATTACTATTGGTCAAAACCTTTTATCTATCACCCCATCTAATCAAGCCCCTATTGCACCTTGCCTGTCCTTTCACTTCCCATCCGCCCACTAACCTCTGCTGTCCTAATGACTTTCTCCCCTTCCATTTCTTGTGCCCCTTTTCTCCCCTTCTGCATCCCCCTTGAAACAGTTTACATATCCTATTCATATTTACTAATTGCAAAATCCATATTACCTCTACAGTTGATTCTTCCCAGATAGATCCTCCCTCATCCTGGTCTTTTACAGTGTGCATTTTCTGTACATTCTCTTTCTGCTTTCACCATCCTCCCACCCTCACCCCTCACTTATTATTACTATTATCACAGTAGTCACCTAATGCAATCTTTGTCTATTTGTCCTTTTGTGATTGAATCATTACACTCAACATAATGTTCTCTAGAATCACCCATGTTGTGTAATACTTCACATATTTGTTGTTCTTTAGTGCTGTATATTATTTTATTATGTGACTGAATTACACTTTCTTTGTCCATTCATTTGTTGATAGGCACTTGGGCTGTTTCCATTTTCTTGCTATTGTGAATAATGCTACAATGCACATAACAGTACTTACCACCATTCATGTCTCAGCTCTGATTTCCTTGAGGCATATTTGTAGTAGGAGAATAGCTGGGTTGTATGAGATTTCTACATTCTCTGTTTTCAGAAAATGCCAGACTGCCTTCCATAGCGGGTTAACCATTTTTACAGTACTGTTAGAAGGGCATGGTGCTTCAAATCTCTTCATATCTTCACCAGCATGTATTATTTGCTGTGCTGTTAAACTTTGCTGTTACTACTGGGATGATATGGTACCCCGTAGTTGTTTTTATTTACATCTCTGTGATTGCTAGTGATTTTAAACATTTCATCATGTGTTTGTTGGTCACCTGAATATCCCCCTTGGTGAAGACTCTTTTCATGTCCTTTGCCCATTTTGTAATTGGGTTATCAATCTTTTTTTTGTGGAGCCATTGTAGTATTGTCTAAGTTTTAGTTATGAGTCTCTTGTCTGAAATGTCATTACCAAATATTTTTCCCAGTGTGTGGGCTTTCTTTTCACTTGATTGAAAAATTTTTTTATGCACACAGGAATTCAACTTTTAGAAGGTCCATTTGTCAGTTTTGTCCTCTTCTGGTTGTGCATTTTTGGCTAAGTTTGCTAACCTGTTCATGCTATAGACTTGGGCTTCTAAAATATCTTTTTATTAATCAATTTATTCTGTGATATAAATTGTACTAATTTTTACCTTTTAGCCAAAGCCCACTGTATGTAATGCTTAGCTTATTTAGAATTTACTTTATACCATGTTTAAAGCAATGGAGACATTTAGAAGAAATACAAGAGGACTACCTACTTCTCATTTATTGATTGGGTCATTATCTGACATTTCACATTTACAGCAGAACTACAAAAATCTATCTTGAGAATTTTTGCTTTAACGGGTGGATGTCTCACAGTAAAAAATGCTGAGGTGCAAACACACTGGGATGGTTACATTTATATGTTTGTTTGGACCATGACACATGCTGCAGTGATAGTCTGAAAATAGTGTCAGTCGTGAAGCTGTCATAGGACTGGGCCGTGGAAATGGTGAGATGTCAGTTCACTTATTAGACTTGTCACTGAGAAGGACCATGCACTGGAAGAGGACATCAGGTTTGGTAAAAAAGACAATGAAAATGAAGAAAATCTTCATTGAGGTGGACTGACATAATAGCCAAAATGGTGAGCTCAAAAAGGCCATGCTTATAAAGATGATGTAGACCCAGCCACAATTTAATCTGTTAAACAAAGTCACTCTGAGGCAGAACCAACTTGAAAACAGTTAACAGTAAGACCAAACATGGAGACATAGAACTGAAATCAAAAGAAACACAAATAATTTGTTCAGACTGTGGTCCAGTATGAACAAATTCTTTCCATCACAGGTAAAAGAGGACCAGTATCTAGAAATAGTGCATCAGACACCAAAACAAGCCCCCAGAAATACAGCTTCAGGCTCTAAATGAAGATTATGATGGTGAGTGAAGGGACATTTAGAGTGAAGTGGGCCAATCAGCTTCCTTTCTACGCTAATTTATGTGTGCTGATAGAATTTCATGGTGTCAGGTAAGAACTGTCCTTTTAAGCCTTTGCTGTCACTAGGTTTAGAGGTCATTTGAAGCACTGGATCGCCCTGTTCCCTGTCTTGTAATCACTGGGACACTCAGTGTGCTGGATTGAATTAGAAGTCTACTAAGTCCTTTTACTGTTCTATGATTCTAAGTCTTGTTATTCATTTGCTTACTCCTTGGCCTATATCAGGCATTAACAGATGAGTTTAAGGCAGTCTTTTTCTGGTGATAAAAAAAACAGTAACCCCCCCTTTTTAAACACTATCTGTACTGTGCTAACTTAGCCTACTCTATATTGCTTCTCCACTCAAAAAAAGCCCCGTGTCATTCTCAGATCAAAGCAGCTAGATGCCCTCCTTTGTTCTGGAGCTCTCTCGTTATTGTGTCCAGATTTTATATGCAGGTATGTTTGAGTACCTACCAAAACACATTGTGGTATTTATACACACACAGGATGCTTGCCATTACCCACGAAATAAATCGGCTGTCAGCAAAAGCACTCATTTTGTTTCTGTTTATGCTTCTATTCCCTAAACTAGGATTTTTGTTTGAGTAAGAATTTGTGCCTTCATTATAAACATTAGAAAGTGAAAAATGTTTGCATTTCACAAATATGTTTTCCATCTCACAATCTTTAGAGTAGTAAGTCAGGCCTTTAAAATATAGTATTTACTTGGATAATCTTCTCTCCTTTCTCCCCGATATTTTCACTCCAATAGCAAGGGTGAAGAAAGTTATGCAAGCATCTGAGTTGACCCCAGCAATCATCATTAATCTTTGCTTTTCTCTTTTTTGCTTTACTAGAAGACCAAATTAAAGTGTCTCTGGACTTTCTCAAGTTTCTCTACAGCAGTACTTCACATTCCTGAAAAAGTGACTTTTTCAGTAAAAGAAAAGAAGACAGACACATGGCTGCAAGAGTGTTTTGGAGAAAAAAAGCAGATCATTTGCAAGTGATGGAAAGCTGGTATTTGTGGCATTTAGGATTAAAAACAAATAAAAACGAAAAACAAACCAAGGACATTAGCAGCCCCAGTTGAAGGGAAGAGGACAGTGAATTGTTGTGGAATGAGCCTTCTTTTTCCTTGAACTGAAGGTACCCTGGGGAAACAATCTCGTGCCTCCCAGTCCAGAGAGGAATGAGGGGAGGCAAGAGCAGCGTGAGAGGGAACTGGACAGTGATTGAGGAATGATGACTAAAATTAGTTCTCACTTCCCCTCCCTTACCATTAGCAGTCTGCTTCTCCAGCTGGCTTCTGTTGAAGTCAGAAACTTAACCTTTTCTCTGCCATGATTTGGACATACCTAAAGTGTTCTATTCTTGCCTGTAAGTATATGGTTAGAGTTTTTAAAATGTGAAGGGAGAGATATGTATACAAATAGTCTTTCTTCTCCCCAACTCCAGAATGAATATTAAGTTAAAAGCAAACAAGTGTCAAATGTATAAATGTATTTTCATCTTTGAAACTTTCCTAGACAGAACATAGTGTTTTAAACACTTTGCATGTATTATTTTTTCCCCAGCTCACCCTTTGAAGTGGACATTATTAGTATCCTGAATTTACAAGTGAAAGAACTTGACCTCAGTTTCATAGCTAGTGAGTAATGGAACTAGGATTCTATCTAAATGCAAATTCTATTTACCCTAGTTACTGTAATGAACTATCAAGGAAAATAAGCCTTAGATCAGTATGAGTTATTGGATGAATGTGTACGGAAAAGTAAAATTACGTTGTATTAAATATATATAAAAATCCAAACTCTTTGCTGTTGGGTCGACTCCTACCCATGGCAACTTCATGTGCTGTAGTTCTGTAGGGGGTTTCTGCCTTGTATCTTTATGGAAGCAGATTGTCAGGCTTTTTTTTCACTGTTCTGTTGATTGGATTCAAGCTGCCATCCTTTCAGTTAAGTGATCACAATCTACACCACTCAGAAATCCCTTATGTAATGTTAAAATGTCATTGAGTAAATGTCTATTGACTAAAGTTCGAGGATGTGATGTTACTGTCTAAATTCTAGTCCTCCTCTTGTTTGCTGTACCTGCTCGGTGTATGTATGTGTGTGTGTTTTCACTAGAGAAGATCCACACAAAATGGAATGTAAAGGATTATATTCATAAATGATAGATTGTTTAATGCCTAGGGGATCCTCTGTGCACAACAATGCCACTGTGTCATTGCAGTCACGGCATAAAAGATTTTTTTCAAAGTACAATCTAAAAAGAATAGCACAAGCTAGTTAAATTTTCAAAAATTGTGCCACTTAACACCTCATTTATGTTTTCCCTTTTTTCCAAAATATTCTGCCTGTTATGTTTTGGGATAATCCTACTTGCTTCAAAGATTTTGTGAATCTAGGTCAGACGTTCTCATGTTGTGTATGCATATGAGGTACTTAGGGAATTTACTACAGATAAAGATTCCTATGGCCTTACCTCAGAGAGTCAGACTAAGTAAATTTGGGATTAAACATAAAAATTGCCATGCAGTTGGTTCTGGATGATGGTGATACACGCGTGCCAGAGTAGATCTCTGCTTCTTGGGATTTTCAGCTCACTTGGTATTTCTCAAGCTGAGAGAACTGTAGAACAAATTCAAGTCTTGAGTTGCTTACTGAAAAATGCTATGGGCAAAATCTCTATTGATCCAGGAATCATCAGTAGAAGATAGAAAGTATATACAGTCATTGTCCCAAAAAGAATTGATTCACATAGAACCATTTCAGGAAGTTGCCTATGACTAAGAACCTATGGTCATAAAGGAAGAAGTTTAAGCTTCTCTGAAGGCATTGGTGAAAATAAGTCCCTATGAATTGATGAATTACAAATTGAACTATTTCAACAAACGATGTCTCCCAGGATATACTCAGAAGGTTGTGCAAAAAAATCTGGAGGACAGCTACCTGGCCAATTGACTAGAAGAGATTCTTATTTATTCCCATTTCCAAGAAAGGTGGTACAGCTGAATGTAGCAATTACCAACAATATCATTAATATCACATACAAGCAAAATCTTCCTGAAGATTATGCAAAAATGTATAGATCAGTACACCTACAGAGAATATTTATGACAGAAATACAAGATAAATTTAGATGAGGTTGTACATAACACTAGTGCCTTCATTGTTGATATCAGTTCGATCTTGGCTGAAGCAGAGAGTGCCAGAAGAATGTCTACTTGTGTTTTATTAATTATATAAAAGCATTAGACTATGTGGACCACAAAAAATTATGGCTAATATTGAGAAAACTGGGAATCCCAGAACACTTGATTGTGCTCATGTGAAACCGATACCTAGACCAAGAAGCTGTTGTCCTTAGAAAGGGAACACTGCACAGTTCAAAATGAAGAGAGAAATGTGTCAAGGATGCATCGTTCCCCATACCTCTTCAATTTGTGTGCTAAACACATCATTTAGGAATCTAGACTTTATGAAAAAGAGTATGATATCTGTAACATCAAGATTGTTGGAGGAAGACTCATCAACCAACTGTGTTATGTAGATGACACAAACTTGTCCATCAAAAGTGAGGAGGACTTGAAGCATTTGCTACAGAAGAACAAAGATGACAGCCTTCAGGATGCATTGCACTTCAACCTCAAGAAAACAAAACCTTTACCACCAGGCTAATAGGCAACATCCTACTAGAAGGAGAAAGGTTTGAAGTTGTTAAGGATTGTATCCTGCTTTGATTCCTAATCAGCACCTTTAGCACTAATGGTCAGGAAATCAAAAGACAATTTGCAGTGGGAAATCTACTGTCAAGAACCTCACCAGAGTGCTGAAGAGTAAGGTGTGCCTAATGTAAGCCATGATCTTCTCAGTTGCTTGTTAAACATCTAAAAGCTAGACAATAACTAAGGATGACAGAAGAAAAATCAATTCCTTTGAGTTCTGCTGCTGGGGAATAATACTGACATTTCCATGGACTGCTAAGAGAACAAGCAAGTCTTCTCTGGAGAAAATGAAACTAGGATGCTTTTGGGGGGTAAAGATGTTGAAATTATGTCTTACGTACTTTGAGTATGCTTTTTATCGGGAGACCGATCCTTGGAGAAGGACATTGTGCTTGGAAAGGTCAGCAGAAGAGGAAGACCCTCAAGAAGACGGATTGACACAGTGGCCTGTAGCAATGGGATCAAGCATATCAGAGGTGGTGAGGGTAAAGTTCAGAGCCATTGTTCATTGTTCATCGGGTCACTATAAGTCATAGTCAATTCTATGCCATTTAACAACAATATTTTACAAGTATATTGTAAGCTTTTCTTTCAGAATGTCTATGGGAGGATTCAAATATACAACTTAATTAGCAGTGAAGTAAATTAACTATTTCCACCACATGGAAACATTCTAAGTCTGTAATGTGCCTGTGTGCTATCAGGTTGATTACAACTATAATCACCCTATAGGACAGAGTAGAACTGTCCCACAGGATTCTTGCTAGGCTGTAATCTTTACAGGAACACAATGTGAAGCCTTTTCTCCCATAGGGCTACTGGTAGGTTTGAATCACCATCCTTTCTGTTAGGAGCCAAGTGTGTAACCCTAATGTTGAGAGGTCCCTTTTAGGGCAGGGATGGGGTCCAGAAATCCACTTCCTTAGTGAGCAAGTATCTTTAATAAAAGTGGATCTAATTAATGAGGACATGCTTTATGCTAAGAGTTACTGCCTCTGTTTCCTAGCCCAAGACGGGAATGCAGGTCCTTGTGCTTTGTCTCATAAAACCCTATGCATCATTTTGCTTGTCTTAAATAAAATTTGCACTGCATTCATTTTGCTTGGCAAGTGGCATGTGACTACAGTACATAGTAATTACATGTTCCTGAAGACTACTTGGTAATTTGCACTTAATAAGACCAAAAATAATTACCCTGTACTCCAATCTAGAAAACATAAATAATCGTAAATATATGGTACTCACCATGTAATTACTTTGCCACTCCACTCAACTCTCCATAAGATTGAGCAGTTACTGAGGAAGGAAAGAATCATAACAAAATATTCCCTGTTTTGCCTGATCAACTAAAACAGCTCAACTACAGAATTTGCATTTTCAGACACATTTTTTTAGGATCAGAATTGAAATCAAAGGAAAGTTGGAAGGAATAACATTTCTTAGCTCTGTGGGGGCTATCTGTGTTGATTTTTACCTACTGTTGTTGGCTCTCCTGCAAGTATTCAGAGGCAGTTAATCAAACAGGAGGAGATTGCCCATCCTTCTCCCACAGAGCAGCTGGTGGGCTTGAACTATGTGCCTTTGGGATTGCAGCACAGCTTCTTGCCACTAGGCCACCAGAGCTCCCTACCCTTCCAAGATCACTGAAATTCAAACTGTTTTCAAATCTATCAGGAATATGACATAACCTACCTGTTTGGAATGACCTTTCAATAATAATTCTAGTATTTTGTCCTTGGAGTTAGTACAGAAAACTTAAATTTTAGGTATGAGTCACATTTATATGGAAAGGAGAGAGAGAAAAACTGAGTCATCCATGCAAACCTGTCTTCTTACAGTCAGAAATGAGGCTACTCACAGTCCTCAGGGAACAAATTCCAGGAGTCTTCCTACATAGCTCTGAGCTCATAGGACTCTGATTTCCACACCCATTAGTGAAGTCCTGGGTGGTACAAATGCTAATTGATGGGCTGGAGGTTTGAATCCACCTAGTGTCACCTTGGAAGAAAGGCTTGGCGATGTACTTCTGAAAGTCAGTCTTCAACCACTCTGTTGGAGGAGGATTCTACTTTGACACACATGGGATTTCCATAAACCAGGGTCAGCCTGTAAGCAACTTGTTAGCCCTCATTTTTGTCCTACATTGACTCTACAAAACAATTCACAATTAGAATCATACGCTGGTTTGTGTATTGTCAAGTTGGAACCGACTCATAACTGACCCTCCAGTGGGTTTTCAGAGGCAGTAAATCACCTAGGAAGAGATTTCTTTCTTCCGCAGAGCAGCTGGTGGATTCAAAATAAAAAAAAGCCTTTGGGTTGGCAGCTCAACTTCTTACCAAAAACAGCTTAAAGGGAATTTTCTATGATTGACCATGAAAAGTACCTAAGTAGATATCACAATCATCTGAAAGTGCTTTTGTTTTCAATATTTTTCTCTTCAGAGAACATATGTCCCAACTTAGAGATGTTGAAACCCCTCACTTCCTACTACAATCATTCTCAGCAAAGCAGCCACCATGCCTATAAGGATCAATGCCACCCTTGCGTTATGGCAGATAGAAAAAAAACTTGAAGATCCACTTATTCAGTGAATAATTATTTGAAAGCCTACTTTGTGTGCAACTGTTCAGATGCAGGAAGTATGTTGTTGCTGTTCTTGTTGTGTACCATAAAGTCGGAACCGACCCATAGCTGACTCTCTGGCATTTTTTCAGAGGCAGTTAATCCCATGGGAGGAGATTGCCCATCCTTCTCCCTCAGAGCAGCTCAAACTGCATACCTTTGGATTGCAGTGCAGCTTCTTGCTGCTAGGCCACCATAAATTCTCTGGTCTTGTTGTTATTGTTATGTGTCATCAAGTCACTTTCAACTCATAACAACCCTGTGTACAACAGCTCTTAACTGTGGTCTATCCTGAGCCAACCTTATTGTCTGTGGCAATACCATTACCCCAGTCACTGAGTCAATCCACCTCATCTACTGTCTTCCTCTCTGGTTCTGTCCCTCTACCCTTGCAATCATGATGTCCCTCTCCAAGGACTGGTCCATCCTTGCAATGTGCCCAAAGACAAAGCTTCAAAATCCTTTCCTCCAAGGAGCATCCTGGTTTCACCCTCTCTGGGATAAACCTGTTTGTTCTCCTAGCAGTTCATGGTATAGTCAACACTCCTATCTAGCACCACAACTCAAAGGCATATCAATTTTTCTTCTATCATCCTTAGTCATTACACAGCTTAAATCCTAGTGAGTGGAGCATGCAAATGCTTAGATTCCTTTATATAATGTTTCTTTTTTAAAATGGGAATTGGTCTCAACATGACAGATATGTTAAGGAGCAATTGAGTTTAATGTAAATTTTGCATTTGTTTATGCATAATTTTACTCACAAGAAGCTCAGAAGACTATATTAGCTAAAACCAAGGAATGTAGGAATACACAAAATACACACACACACACACACACACACACATACACACACACCCCTCAAACACCAACTGGCTATCTCAGTTCTCATGTATGTGTTTGGAGCCACATTCATCACATCTGATGCTACAACTTTCCATCTGATTTCACACAACCTTCCCTCCATCACTTCATAGTCACTCAAACTGCAACCCTTCCCATGCCATGTTCACAAGTAAACTTCACATCTTTTAATGTTAAATTATTTCTTTATTCTGAGTTTACCTCAACTCCCTACCGTCCAGTCGGAACCAATTCAGAGCTGACCCTCCTCTGGGTTTTCAGAGGCTGTCTATTGCACAGGAAGAGATTGCTCACCTTTCCCCTATGGAGCAACTGGCAGGTTAGAATTTCCAGAGAGATGATACCTTTGGATTAGCAGAACAACTTCCTGTGGACTAGATCACCAGAGCTCCCTATATTTATTCTGTTGTTGTTATGTGCTGTCAAGTCATCTATGATTTATAGCAACCCTATGCACAGTGGCTCTGAAACCTGCCCTAGCCTAAGCCAGTCTCACTGTCTCTGACACACCTACACTCATTACCCCAGTTACTGTATCAATCCATCTTATTCAGGGTCTTTCTCTTCAGGGTCTTCCCTCCACCCTTCTAAGCATAATATCCTTCTTCAAGGACAGGTCCCTCCTAACAATATGTCCAAAGTATGTCAGATGGAGCTTCAAACTCTTTGCCTTCAAGGAGCAACTTGGTTTCACCCTTTCTTGGACAAACTTGTTTGTTCTTTTGGCAGTCCATGGAATATTCTATACACTTCCCCAGCACCATAAATCAAAGGCATCAATCCTTCTTCTGTCAGCCTTATTCATTGTCCAGCTCTCTGATGTGTATCAAGTCATTGAAAAGACTATGGCCTGGATTTAGGCACACCTTAGTCTCTAGACTGGCATTGTTGCTCTTTTAGCACTCTGGAGAAGTCTCTGACAGAAGATTTTCCAAGTGAAATTTGTCTTTCAATTCCCTGGCTGTTGGTGCCAAGAGTGTTGATTGTGGCACTGAGCAAGCTGAAATTGTTAACATTCTCAATCTCCTTTCTGTCTTTCAGTCTGATGTCAAATGGTGCAGTGGTAGTACCTAATTATTTCTGAGATATTTAACATATATAAAACAGTGGTATCACTTTTATTATATTCTTGTCTTTTTGTATGTGTCACTATTGGTTTGAATGTCCCTATCCCATTTTCCTTACAAGCTTTGTAGTTTTTATTGTACACTTTTGTAATACAGCAATTTCTAAGAATACACATGTCATATTAATTACAAAATAACAATTTTTTTTAAATAGGCAAACTAGCAAACAATTTTGAAATAAGAAAACTATCAAATGAAGTAATTTAATATAATAGTTAAGTGCTTTGTGAAAAATTAAATCAGGAAATGTGGTTAAGAATGAATGAGGAGGCATGATTTTAGATAGGCTGGCTGGAGATGTTTCTCTGAGCAGGACCTTTATGAACTAACACTTGAGTGACAAGTAGGAAAGCTCTGTACTAAGAAAATTCCAGCAGTGGGGTTGCTGAGGGAGGCTTGTAATATTAGTAGAACAAAGATATCCTATTGGAGTAGTTGCTTGACTCCGAATCATGTAGACATAGTAGGACGATGAAAGTAATTAGAATTTTAAATTTGATGGAAAGTCATTGGAGAATTTTCAAGGGCCAAAAGAGCCCACTCAATTTGTAGATGAATTTACAAGATCTGCAGTGTTTATACTTCTGTTACAAAGTTAGATTACACCTCCAGCCAGTGTGGGATCCTGACCAAATCCAGGGCTCATATCTTTTCTACAGGAATAGGCATCCTGTAAAAGGATCAAAGGGCCCTATGATCAAAGGACACTTGGAGATGATCATATCGGTCCTTTACTAACTCCACAGTGGGGAGGTGTCCCCATCAATAACATCAACAACACAAAGTCAATTCCCATGAGGTCACACATGTCCCCCTGCACTCCTGCACCTTTGTCTACTCATCCCATCACCAAATGTACTACTGTACTGGGTCCAAAATCCAATGCAATAGCTCATAGATTGCACAGAACCATATTAGGGAAGTCATTAAGACTATCATTAGATAGTCATTCAGATAGTCATTAGACTATCTTTCAGGTTGGCAGCAAGATACAATCATTCAGTCAGGACAGATTCCAAAAGAGTACTTACAGGTACCTCAAGCCTTGAGTCTCACAGCTTTAGGTCCTTGTTACAAATGAAGCCAATTAATTAGTCCTGCCAATTATGGCTCTCCTTCTTTGCCCCCATTTGTTCACCAAACTCGAGCAAAGGCCCCAGTTCTGGTTTCATAAGGTAACAGTCCCACAATCTGCTGCATCTCAAATCAGATCTCTAGTTCTCTGCGTGGCTGCTGTTTCCATAAGGCCTTAGTCTGACTGGCACAAGAATCTCTGCCCCCAAAGGACATGTTGTATTCTCTTGCTTCTTCTTTGCCGGTAATGAGACTGTCCCATTCTGCTGCTGCATCAGCTCAATTTAAGAGCAAGACTAGCCAGTCCCCTGGTAGATAGGTTAACAGGCCCTGTTTACGTATTTCTGCCCATCCACATAGCAAAATCAGTCAAGCACTAGTGAAGCCATTTAGAATGATAAATCCTTAACAGCACACATACATACGCAGAAATTTCTAGATGACTTCCTCATTAGAACTCTGGTAAGAGAACAATGATTGGAAAAATGTTCCCAGATTGTCCAAATCAGATTCTGGACACTCTTAATTGCTTTCTCAAGCATGAAGATACAGGAAAGAAGTTTAGGTTAACTAGGATGAGCAATCTCCTGTGCAGTTAACAGCCTCTGTGAACCCACCAGAAGGCCAGCTATGGGTCGGTTCCGACTCGACGGTACACAACAACAACAAGGATGTGTCTAGTGCCTTCATTCTACTGGTGAACATAAAATTGGCTAGAAAAATGCCAACCAAGCCATCATAAGATACAGTAAAATGTGTAAGGCAGCCTGTCTTGTTTAGTTAGAGTAGCAGACCCACCCGCTCAGAGTGGTGCTTTTAAGTCTAATGATGCAGTCAGTGGAAATCTGACAGTTCTCCGTGCTCTCCCTCTCATTGACATAAGATACAAGACATGAAGATTTCTTGACAATGGATTACAAGGCCCAGCAATGAGTCACTGAAAGGAGTCGTGGGATTTCTTTCCTTAGACGGATTGACACTGGTTTTTTTATCAAAGCCAGTCAGAAGACAAAAGAATAAATTTAATCTGACAACAGGCTAAATGCCACAGGGCAAATGCTTTGGCATAAAGCAGATTTGAGGTTTTTCTCTTTACCAAGCGGAAGAGACAGCTACCTCGAGGGTATGATGTGAAGAGAGAGCTCAGGTCCCCCCGGGCAGCCTAGCATCGCTGGGAGTTTAGGCGCCTGGAGCTGGGTCCAACTGTCCTCTGCAGCCCCTCAGCCATGAACTCTCTTCAACCCCACTCTTGACCTGATGTCTAGGACCTTGTTCCTCTAGAAGCCTGATGAGAAGGGCAAGTAATGATCTAGATAAATCTCTTATTGTGAGAATAAACGTCAAAGCTTTACTTCTCAAACTCCCACCCTGTCTACTCCTTAAGAGCAGAGTAAGATCCACATTTGAACTCTGTAAATGTGAATTCTTGTTTACATCTGCTAGATTTGTTCTCCACTTCTTATGCTTCATTGTATGTAGACATTGTCATACAATGTCTTTTTTGATAAAGATCAAAAAAAGTTATACAAAAAAAGAAAAATGTCCATTGCAGTGAATTGATTCTACTCATAGTTACCCTGTAGGACAGTGGATTGGGTTTCTAAGGCTATGATTCTTACAAAATCAGACTGCCATATCATTCTCCCATGGAGCGGTTAGTGGATTCAAACCACTGACCTTTTGGTTAGCATTCAGGTGCTTAATGACTGTGCCTCAAGAAATCCTTTACCATTCTCTCTCTCTCTCTCTCTCTCTCTCTCTCTCCTCCTTTCTCTCTTACAGACACACACAAACACACACACAGAGTTAACATATTTCTACTCCTATGTGACTCCAGAAAGTGGAGAGAGTTGGCATTCAAGCATTTATTCATTCACTTAATACATATTTATGGAATATTAAATATGCACTAAATCAGAACTCTAAACTCAAACCAAATCCTTTCTTTCCAAGTCAGTTTTGACCCATCTTGTTGTTTCTGTTAGATATTATCAAGCTGACTATATGTCATAGCAACCCTATCAACAACAGATGTGAACATTGCCAAATCCGGTGTCACTCAGCATCCCTGATATGTTCCAGCCTGTTGTGACATGTGTCGAGACATCTTGCGGAGGGTCCCCCATCTTTCATTAACCTACTTTTCCAAGCACAGTGTCTTTTATAGTGTCTTTTTCCAAGGAATGTCCCCTACTGACAATATGCATCAAGTATATGAGACCAAGTTTTGCCATCTTGCCACCCTGGTTTCACTTCCTCCAGGACAGTCATCTGTCCTTTTAGCAGCCCTTGCCCAATACAGCCCACTCAGTATTCTTCTCCCACACTACGATTCCAAGACACTGATTCTTGTGTCATCTTTATTTATTGTTCAACCTTCAGATGCATAGCAAATAATAGAAAAGACCGTGGCTTGGATGAGGCTCCTTGATAGCTGACTTTGCCAAATGCACCATGCCTTTTGATTTCTTGACATGGCACTACTACCATGAATGTTGATTGAGGTTTCTAGTCAGATTAAATATTGGCAGCTTCAGTCTTTTTTCCACTCGTCCGGATGTTGCCAATCGATCCAGTGGTGAGGATTTTTATTTGTTGTTGAGATGTGATCCTTATTATAGGCTGTTGTCTTTGATCCTCTGCAGCAATATTTTAAGTCCTCTTCACTTTCTGCAAGCTCGTTTGTATCATCTACATAATAGGGGTGTTTGATGAATTATCTACATAATGCAGATTGTTGATGAGTCTTCCTCCAATCCTGTTGCCATATTCTTCTTTATTATAGTCCAGCTTTTCAACTGATTTATTCAGCATACAGATATGAAGAAAAAAATACAACCCTGATGAATACCTTTTCTGATTTTAAACCATGTGCTATTCTCTTTTTCTTTTGGACAACAGCTTCTCAGTCCACGTATAGATTTTGCATGAGCACAATTAAGTGTTCTAGGATTCTCATTTTTCACAATATTACATATAATTTGCTATAATCCATACAGTCACAGCAGCCCTATATGAGAAAGTAGAATTGCCTCATGGGATTTCCAAGGCTGAACTCGTTATCAAAGCAGACTGACCCATCTTCCTTCTAGGGATCAGCTGGTGGGCTCAAACAGCCAACCTCCTGGTTAACAACTGAGCACTTAGCCACTATTCTACCTGAGTTTCCAAAGCAGGATTCTAGGTCCTAATTGGTCTACAAACTCCTTTGTCTACAAACAAAGCAGACACAAGTTGTGTTCTTCTGGTCCTCCTCTCAGAGGGTCTGTCTGCTTGGCAATGTGTCTGACTGCAAGCTGCGAGACAGCCTGCTCAAGCCCAGCTGTGATGCTCATTAAAAATAAGACAGGGTTCATTCCACATCTACTTAAGAAGTGATGTTTATACAGCGGAGTCTTGGAAACCACACTCATCAAACCATAATCTATGAGCAGCTCCTTTAAGGTTAGGAGCCCCGATGGCACTGTGGTTACCTCTCCAAGGGAGAAAAAATATGCAGCAGTATCCTTCTGTGACGATTGGAAGTGCTCAGGAAGTTCTCCTCTCTATGAGGATCTCTGAATTAGAACCGACCCCATGGCTATGGGTTTTATTTGGTCTTGATACTAAGGAATAAAGAACTGCAGACGAAGCAGTTTCTTTCTTCTTAGGATATAGCTCAGGCTTCCAAAGCAACTTTCTTTTGTTGGTGAGACCCTTCAAGGGCATTACTCTGCAGACCATTTACATTATAGGATGAAAGGACTAAAATTTGTTTGGATCCTAGGTTTCAGAGGAACTACCTCTCACCCCACACATCTGTCAGCCACTCTCTTGTGCCAAGCATGGTCCTCCTTTGTGACAGATATTCCCAAGCACGCCCTGGCCACAAGTAACTAGCTATTTCTCACCTAATTTAGATTGGGACTCCATACCCCTGTCTCTCGATTCCCTGGGTGGTGTAAACAGTTAAAACTATTTGGCTAACTAAAAAGTTCAACCATGAGTTACCTCTGTACAGTAAATGGACAGACCAGGGATATACCACTTAGAAGAATGTTTGACCAAACACAATTAAAACCATGCCTGAGGGCCGCAGATTAAAATCACCAAGTTTGATTTGGTAGCATAACTTTCTACCCACTATACCAATAGAGCTTTCTCTATGTTGTTGTTCTTGTTAAGTGCCTTCAAATGTGTCAAATGTTATAATGGTTACCCATGGTGGACAGTGTTTAGTGGAGCTCCTGATTAAAACAAACTTGGAAGCAGCAGTGGCCCCCACTTCCGAAATAACTTGCCTCTGGAAACTCTATGAATTTGGAGAAACGATGAAAGTTATACAAGTGTTCAGGTCTTCCGTTCATAGAGTCACTATGAGTCATCTATGACTTGATGGCACTTAACAACAATAACAATGAAAAGTTCAAAGTTCAGATCCACTCAGAGGCACCTCAGCAAAAAGACCTGGTAATCTCTGCTGGCCTAGTGGCAAAAAATTGCACTGCAACCCCAAGGGCACGTGGTTCAAATCCACCAGCTGCTCTATGGGAGAAGGATGGGCAGTCGTCTGCTGTGTGATTGACTGCCTCTGAAAACCCACTAGAGGATCAACTATAGGTAGGTTCCGACTCAGTGGTCCACAACAACAACAAAAACAATCTACTAAAATGTCAGTGGAGCCCTTCAGGGTGTGTCAGGACGATCAGTCAGAATCAACTTGATGCTGATAGCTCTTTCCTTGGTGATTGTCAACAGAAAGCAGGATTTAAGCACAGCAGAGCTGGTGAGGATGGTACAGGATCGGCTGCATGGCCTTTTGTTGTGCTAGGAGTTTGAGCCAACACCATAGTCGCTAATGACAACAGCAAAGAAATGGGCATTTGTATTCCAGGACATATTTCCAAGATGGCATGCCAGTCTTCTGGGAGTAGTGGAGGTAAAAAGCTGTGACAGCATTTGGGCCTGGCCTCTGTGACTGGGAAGGAGAATAGAGAGGAGGCAAGAGCCAGGGAGACAAAAATGTTGTAAGGAAGGCCAAGTCTCTTACAGAGCTTTGTTTGTAGCTTGACTGGCTTTAATTGAGGTCTCTTTTCTCTACAACTGTCTTTTAATATCAATCCCTTCTGCTTTGACTTCCTAGGATTAATGTTCGCATGTTACCCACACACATATCTCTATCATCCACCCTTGACCTAGGCTCCAGCACTAGTCTGTAAACATCTCGAAGGTGGGGCAAGATCCAGGTGTGATTCGATTTTGCCTTGCCACACTTGCATACGGAATGTGCTGCATAAATATTTGTCAGAAGACTGAGTGGTTGCAAAATGAGCGGGTAGAATTTTTTTTTCTTCAGAGGTCAAAGCCTGGCTTGCGCTGATTTATTCAGCCCCTGGCATAGCATTTCATGCAAATTGCCATTTAATACTTCGTTTTTGATGATCATGAAAGTGATAATAAAGGCCTGCAAGGGCTGATTGAGGATAAGGCTCTTTATTACTATCTTTTGTTGTAACCTGCCTGGAATCATTTCTAGAACTAGACAGGACATAAATAATAAATCAGAAAGTGGATCAAGCTCTAACCCCCAGGGGTCTTTCTAGACTTTACCAGCCCTTCTCATACCCCCAGGGCAGAGCAGCCTTCTGGGGATAGAAGATGAGAATTTTTGCCTTCATTCATTTTTGTCATTCAACACGTAAGATTTGAACCTGGATCAGTGCTTTTCTTAAGTGAGAACTCTGCTCCAGGGCTTTGGATAAAGTGACTTCTTGAAGACTCTTAAGGCTATTATTCTTGGTTCTGCTCAGAATTGTTGGGGGTATTATAAAGTCCTACAGGTAATAGGGATGTAGTGAATAGATGTGGTCTCGTCTCCCTATCTAGATACACCAGCACCTGGTGAGATTACTTTAATGCTTTGTTTGGTATCTGTTTATGTCAAATCAAATCTTCTCCCAAAGCCCAAATAAAACCTGATATGACCTCACATAATGTGCTAGACGTGTCACCTTGTAGCAAACCCTGAACAAAGGTCTGGCTTGATTTTTAAATGCATCAAAATGGGAATTACTTATGATCAGATTTACCTTTCCTAAGCATTTTACTGCAGGTTGTAGCCAAATCGTGCCAGTTGATTAAAATAGGCAATCAATGTCTGCCTGTTGGAGATGTCTTAACTTGCTATGTATACTTTTGGTAGATATCACATTATTTTAATCTGTAAATCGGATTTGTCAGGTCTGATTCATTTGAATGGTTCACACACCCCAAATTCTCTCTGACAGCCCCAATGTGAGATCCTGGCCTCCTTCTGCAGAGGTAATATTGCCTGGGGCTGCTTGCTAACTTAATAGCGACAAGAACACTGCATGGTGAGAAAGACAGACCACCTTTCCTATTAGCAGGCTTCTGCAGGCATCAGCCATGCGGAATCTTTTCACAGTGATGGGGAGAGTTGACTAAGGTATAAGGCAGACACTGAAAATACATTATTCATGTCAATAGTACTACTGATAGAAGTAACAGACATGAATCCATGAATTACTATGTGCTGTGCTAAGTAAGTTATAAAAATGCATCATCGAATTCAGTGTCCCTAGAAACCCTTGGAAAGTAAGTACTATTTTATTTATACAGACGCTCGAGTGGAGAAAGCTTAGAGACCTGCCTGCCATCTGTCCAGCACTAACCTGAAACCCTAACTACTAATCTCACAGCTTCTCTACATGGAACTATTGATCACTAACTGGGCTACATGCTGGGCCACTTACTGAAAGGTTGTTGGTTCAAATCCACCAGGTGTTCTAAGAAACGAGAAGAGACAGTCTGTATGGTCTTAGAAACACAGTGGAGGGTCAAGATAGGCCAGAACCAACTTGATGGCAGTGGCTTGTGTTTCTATGAGGATTTTTAACTTTTTAAAGGGAAGATGGACTAAAGGGGACCAGGGGACCATGTTTGCAGGACTATGCTCACACCCAAGACCCCTGTCATTCCCCCCAAATGCTACAATACTCACTTCAGTAAACAGAAATTTACTCTACGCCTTTTCAAATGAGCAGCTTCTTCAGATCATAAAAAACTGGACATTGATCTTAATTTTGACTGATTAAAAAAATGACCAAAGGTGCTTTATAAAAATAAATTTCAAACACTGTTTCTCCTGGTCTCTTCAGAGATGTTTATGATACAGCCTTTGCTTAGTGCACACACATTACTTAGCAGGCATAAAAATCCAGAGAGGTGCATCTGTTTGCTTGGTTATGAGGAGTTGCACTGTCAACCCCAAAGCACACAGTTTTGAGTCTAGTATTTGTTCAGTGGAAAAAAAGATGTGCAATCTCCTGGGCAATGAAGTGCCTCTGAAAACCCACTAGAGGATCAGCTGTGAGTCGGTTCCAACTCTTACAAGAAACCTTAGGTTTCCATGGCTTGTGTTGTAAGAGTTGACACTCTAACCTAGAAAACATGACAAGGATGTTTAGAAAACAAGGTCTTGGCTCATGTCCTTAGTCTACTTTTGTGCAACTTTGATTGGAGAAGGTAGCAGTTATACTTCCCGAGTCTTAATTTACTTACTTTTGCAAAGGAAACACATTTTTGTCTACCTTGGAGATTATCTAGGAAGACCAAATATGGTCATCTCAGTGAAATATCACTTTCAAGTATTACATCAATGCAATATATTCAGTCTTTGTACAGAAAAGATTTTAGTTTGGTAAAACCCTGGAGAGGGTTAAACC
>NW_006399914.1:1995432-1998690 GCF_000299155.1 Elephantulus edwardii
GGAGTGAGATACCTCCTACCGTTCTTCTATTCTTAAGGAGTGCTTTGCTTATTCGGGGCTTTTTCCCCATGTATTTCATGAGAGGACTTCTCTGGACATATAAATTTATTTATAGAGAATATCTAAAAGAGTCTATAGTATGAAATACCCACTTCACTCCCACTACAACTCTTTGTTCTGACATCAGGAAATCAATTATTTAGACGTACCTCAAGAGATGAGTGTTATGTCAAATTCACCTTAGGAAATGCTGTCATCAAGGAACTAGATTAGAAGAACTTTTAGAGAAATGGCTCCAAAGGGTCTGTAGACTTATCCATGATAAAGATAATATGAATCCATAACAATGTGAAATAGAAGGACAGTGTAGTATTTTATTAAGCTAACTTTTTTCCCATTTAAAGGTTACCTTTATTTTGAAATTTTGTTTCCCATGGAAGTGATGTTATTTTTTTTTTTTCATTTTTAGTAATGGAATGATGATGAGAGATGATAGTTTCCCAAGTATATTTATGTGTTCTAAATTCCAAGTTAACAGCATTAGACTAGTCTATTTTAGCTTAATTGTATTGTTCTGTCAGATATAAAAATGTCACCTAGTCCAAACCCAACAAGCATAATGAAGAAAGTGAGGTTCCAAGGCTGATGTAAAATAGTAATAATATGTTTCTTATCATTTGTGCAGACTATGTTTACTAGAAAAGGCCTTTTCACACTCAAGGGCTTCATGTTACCTGTATGGGCACACTGATACCTGTCATAGCATTCATGATAATTGGACCCTGAAAGGTTTGGGCTGTCAACAGCCAAAATTGAAGTATTTTATGAATTGGTGCAGAATTGGGACTAGCAGGATACCATGAGTCTACTTAAGTATTTTTTTTTCTAGGCAAATCTGAGACAGTGCATGATTGATTATGATTAATTGTGTTTACTTACATAGTTCTTTTCTGTGGATAGTTCCATCTAAACCAGGGAGGGGTAAATACTTGCAGACACCTGGGGATTATTCAGATTCACAGCCAAGCATTTCCATTAAGCTTTCAGATCACCCTCATTTATAAAATAATCTAATAGTTACTTAATCTCCCTCTATGAAAGCATCTCAACCTGAAAAAAATTTAATAGATTGTACAAAATTATTTCTGAAATAAGTCCTTCCAGCTATAAATTTTCAGGATTCGGTGATTCTGTGATTTGCATAGAGTTACACAGTAAATGAGAACACATTAATTAATCTATATCACCTAACATTTTCTCCCTTTCTTAGTGATTTATAGATTACCAAGGCAAAATAATTCTTAAAGTAGGTCAGGTTTGTGTGTAGAAATTATAAAATAGAAGGTAAAAGATTTGAAAGTAGTGGACAGATGGTACTTATGTGCATATTGTTGTTGTTGTTGAATGTGGTTGAGTCAGAACCAAGCCATAGCTGACCCTACAGTGGGTTTTCAGAGGCAGTTTAATCACTCAGGAGGAGACTACCCATCTTTGGTCGTTGGAGGAGCTGGTTCCTTTGGGATTGCAGAGCCACCAATGCTCCCAATTAAAACAATAACAACAACAAATAAAGTCACACAAAACTTAAACAATCTTTATGAACTCTGAGACAGGATCTGACTTTAAAACATCTTTCCACTCAAAGCTTCATGCTGAACTCAAGATCACTTTTCATGGCCTCTTAAGTCAATATTTTTCAAAATGTGTTCTGGAGACATCCTAATCGTAGATGCTTCTAAGCAACTATGAAAAGTGGAAATTTGTGAGATAGTATATTGCACTGCTAGCAAAAGACTTTGCATCTCTGGCAGTTGGAAGGAAAAAGATGAGCAGTTTCTTCCCATTAAGATTTATAAGTTGGGATACCCAGTGGATAGTTGATAGTAGACATTGACTCAATGGGAGTAGATTTAAGTTTTTTAAAAACCAACAAACTTCCGCTTAGAAATAGCCCTTCCTGACATATGCTCATCATTTCAAAGCCAAAATAAAGGAAAAAGTAGTAGGGTTGGGAATTTACTGGAGAACTATTTGCTCACCATAAAGAGTGTTAGTTATATGTATTAACAAACTACAACTTAAAACGCATCCATTGGATTTAAAGTAAACAAGTGAATTAATACTGTGCTTTCAAATCTTATTCAATTTTCTTCCATTTGCAAAGTTCACTGTATTCTTGAATGCTGATTTACCTTCTTTTTAAAATCCATTCCACTATTGTGCAAAAGAACGGTTTATGCCCTGAGGCTAACAATGTTCTAGGTGAACTAATCAATCAATTTTTGCACATTAAGAAAAAGCACAAAAATAAAAATAATTCCAAGTTTTTTATGGCTTTGATAGCTGTTAGCCTAATACTTTTTAAAATGGCCAAGGCCCACTGAAGAAGCTGCACTTCATCTTTTTGTTAGGTGTCAGCCAGTCAGTTCTGACTCAGTAACCCTCCGTACAATAGAACAAAGCCCAACCCTGTGCCATTCTCATAACTATTGATGTGTTTGCACCCACTGGGGCAGTCAGTATGTGGACTTAGAGGATTTCTTTTCTGATGAGCCTCCATCAAGAATAATGTTCTTCTCCAGCGCCTGGTCTCTCCTGGTACCGTGCATAACATATGTGAGATAAAGTCTCACCATCTTTGATTCTAAGGTGCATGCTGCCTTTATTCCAAGACATTCTTCTAGAAATTTATGGTCTAATCAATATTCCTTGCCAGCACTTTGATTGAGTGCACCAATTTTCCTTCAGTGTTCTGTGTTCAATGTCCAGTGTTTGTGTGCATATGAGGCCACTGAAAGTACCATGACTTGAGTCAGACACATTTTAGTCTTTAAAGTGACATCTTTGCTTTAAAAAGGTGTTTTGATGGATTGAGGGAGGTGAGGGGAATGGAAAGGATTTGGTGTGAAAAACAAGGTATACTAATTTTGTAAATAAACTAGTATAAATTTTAAATAAATAAAGGTGTTCTACAGCACCAATGTCCAATATAATATGCTCTTTGATTTGTTGACTACTATTTCCATTAATGTTGATTGTAGATCCAAGTAAAATTAAAATCTGGACAATTTTAATCTTTTCTCTGTTTACTATGCTATTGCTCATTGGTCCAGAAATAGGGATTTTGTTTTCTTTGAGTGTCCCATATTGAAGGCTGTAGTCTTTGATCTTCTTTTTTTTTTATTCTTTTAATTTAGTTTATTTTTCATTTCAATGAACATCTACAGAGATTTTGGGATTCCATTCATTCATTGTTGC
>NW_006399914.1:1998790-2009389 GCF_000299155.1 Elephantulus edwardii
GGCACAGGACAGAGCGGAGTTTAGGGCTGTTGTACATAGGGTCGCTATGAGTCGCAGGCGACTCGACGGCACATAACAACAACAACAACAAAACCATTTTAAACCAATACCATTTGAAAATAAAGCTCTTGTCAGCAAATTTCCACCCATGCCCTGACAGCTGGCTCATAGTAAAGGGGCTCTGCTGATCTGATTTAAATACATTTTATATAACAAAAATCCACCAGTTCAGTTGCATCCACAAGCCCCTCCCAATCCTGTCGCCATCAATCCATGTAGAAAACTCTGTTTTGCTACTTACTTTGTGCTAGGACTATATTTAAATGCAAGGTGAGAGTTTCAAAATGAAATTTGACAGATTTTTTTATATGTATATATAAGACTTTCTTGTGTTGGTGCTCCTTCTCTTCCCCAGAGAGCTTCCAGTGAGGCTGGGAAAGCTGCCAGAGAGGCGGCCTAGAGGCTGAAGTCCCAGGGGGCTCTGGGCCTGAGGAAAAGGAAGGCTAGAGCAGTGCAAGATTGCAAGAGGGAGAAGAGGGAGAAAGAGGCAGCATTCCTGGGTGGGAGATGGGCCCAAGGAGCCTCATAACACAGGAAGGGAACAGAAATGGCAGAAGACAATTTGAAGGGAAAGTTTCCTCATCTCTGCCTCTGAGTCACTGAGCGTGACAAACAATTAAGCATTCACTTGCTAGCCCCGTGATTAGAACCTTTTCAGAGGAAAGGGCTGGCCATCTACTTCTGAAAATTCATCCATGGAAAACTCATGGAGCTCTACTCTGATACACAGAGTGGCCATGGGTCTGAATCAAATCACCAGCTTTTATATCAGCCTCACCCTACTGTTCCAGGGTTCTGTCCTGGCTCTTAAAGTGAACTCATCACCTGCCCTGAGACCTTGCCTCTCTTTCACTCTCCCATCCTAGCATCCCCTCTTCTCTTATTTTCTCTCCCTGCTTTACCAGTTTACAAGCATATTCCTACCGAGAGTGTAATAGTTCTTTCTAAAATGCAACATTTATTAGGAAATAAAGAAATCTCAACCTAAACAAATAGTCTACAAAACTGCCAATTTTGTACTGAAAATCTCACACTTTAAGTGTGACGTTGTTGTTGTTGTTATGTGCCATCGAGTTGATAGCGACCCTATGTACAACAGCCCTAGAACCTGCTCTGTCCTGTGCCAATCTCACTGTCTCTGACACTCCCATCCCGATTACCCCAGTCGCTAAATCAGTCCACCCCATAGAGGTTCTTCCTCTCCTGCACTGTCCCTCCACCCTCCCAAGCATGACGTCCTTCTCCAAGGACCAGTCCCTCCTTGCAACATGTCCAAAGTATGTCAGACGAAGCCTCAGAATCCTTGCCTCCAAGGAGTAGCCTGGTTTAACCCTCTCCAGGATGAACCTGCTCATTTGCTTAGCAGTCCATGGTACATCAATACTCTTCTCTAGCACTACAGCTTAAAGGGGCATCAATTCTCCTTCTATCCTCCCTAGTCATTGTCCAGCTCTCTGATGCATGACAAGTGATTGCAAAGACCATAACCTGTATCAGGCGCACCTTAGTCTCCAGAGTGACACCATTGCTCTTCAGTACTTTGGAGAGGTCCCTAACAGCAGAATTTCCCGTTGCAATACATCTTTTCAATTCTTTGCTGCTGGTGCCAAGAGTGTTGACTGTAGCACAGAGAAAACAGAAGTGTGACGATAGCATGGCTCAATGGTAGTATTCTTCCGCGTTTGTAGGTGACCCAGGTTTGATTCCCATTCAGTAAGTGCACCACAGGCTCAGCTGCCACTCATCTCTTACTGGTGGTTTGTGAGTTGTGATGCTGAACAGATTTCATCCAAGCTTCCAGATTAAAATAGACTAGGAATCAAGGGTTGACTGATTATTTCTCAAAATCCAGCCTGTGAAGTCTATGAACCACAATGGGTACAATCCATACCTCTTATAAAGATGCTGTAGGACTGGGTAATGCTTTGTTCCAAGGTCTGCATGAGCTAACTGAACAACAGCTGAAAACAATATAGTTTGTCGTTGAAAACCTGTGCAATGTATGGTAAAAAAAAATAAAATCTGTCTTCAGTGATCTGGACATGGAGTTGGCAAGCTTTTGCTGTACAGGGTCAGATAATTAGTATTTCAGGCTTTGTGGATTATACAATCTCTATCACTACTTTTCCCTGCCATAAACAATGTTAAGTGTGTCTGTGTTCCAAAAAAAACCCTAAAACCATTGTTTGTAAAAGTAGTCCGGTGGCCTAGAATTTGCTGACTTACTACTTACTCTGAGCAATAAAAATCTCTTCTTTTTGCTTAACTAGGTGCCTCTTTACCATCTTGAATTACACAGTGCCTGAATCTTCTCTTTTCCGTTGGCACTGACAAGTGAGCTTTTTGCTGAATGAAAATTGAGTTGACAGTGTTGGTTTACCTGGACATGTGTTCCCTCTGGAGTCGCGGGGAGGTTTCTTGTGTTCCTGTGGCTCGCTAAAGACACATCACTGGATGCCTAATTCATGAAGAAATTCCCCTGCCATCTCTGAAATGGCTTAGTTGAAGGATCTCTTCTCCCTGGCTTCTACCCTCATATTCAATCCCAGGTCTGCTTGGCAAAATGATTCTCAAAGGATTGCAGTCACAAATCCCCCATCAGGCCTCTCTTCTCAGTCCCCAAGATTCCTCCCACTTTCTAGTCTCCAGGGACATCTAAGTGTTTCCTCTCAGATGCAAATGAAGTTTGCCTTTCCTAGAGGACATTTCCAGTCCAGAAAGGAGAAGTTAAATCAAATGAAACTCCAGAAAGACTGCTTGTCTATGAAGCACATTTTAACCTTTTTCTACCCCCTGCCTTCAGAAGGTGGTCTCCTTTGTGTTCTAACTTCAGGGGAGTTGAAAACCTAAACTCATTCTTTTCAAATGCCCTTGCTTGTTTTTCCTTTATTTTGTAAGTTTTGTTCCTCAACAAATAGTCAGTATTCAGAGAAAAGTTTGAATTAGCACAAGAACTACACATATCTGAAACTCCAGATCATGAATCTGAGGCTGCCTGAAGCCTGCCTTGCAGATTTTTCCAATTGGAGGATGAAGGCCAGCCATCTGGATGTTGTCTGAAGGACTGGAGTTCGATGTGGTGCTCTAGCCAAGAAGGAAAAAAAAATTAAAACTCAGAAACATTTACAGAATGAGATTGAGGCTTTAGAAGGTAATTTTATGCAGATAAGACCAGTATTTTTTGAGAAGAATTTATTTTTGTACTTTCCTAATAAAAAGCAATTTTGTCATGCTAGTCATGAATTAAAAGTTTAAAAGTGGCTCTTGATGAGGCAGGGAGGTTGTGGCTTTTCCCCTAAGGGACGTTTGGCAATGCCAAGAGACGTTTCTGATTGTCTCCACTTGGAGGGGAGAATGGCTAGTGGCATTGAGCGGGTAGAGGCCAGTGATGGGTCTCAATGTCCTGGATTGCTTGGGACAGCCCCCACAACAATCGGCTGACCCCAATTTTAATTACTCCAAGTAAAGTCTACATTAAAAGTATCCCTTGTTCACAAATGGAATCATGTGTGATCCTGAACAGACTAACATGGAGTAGAAAGAAGAGTCTAGCAGTTATTTTCTGAAAACCCTGTGAAGCGCAAAGGTATGATCTGCAAGTGATCGTGGGATGGCATGGGACTGGGGATCACACTGTTTCTTTGTGTGTAAGTTCACTCTAACTCAGGGCCTATCTCAGCCAACAGCAGCAACAATTTGTTAGGAAAAAAAACCTTTTCCTGTCCACAGTTAATCATATTGTGCATAGGCTGTTTGGTCAAATGACTAGTCAGGCTTCCTCCAGCGTGCAAAGGTGGCAGGGCCTCAGAGAATATTATTACCCTTCTACCCTTACTTTAGATGTAGCTACCAAATCTAAAACCAAACTCATGGCTCTCAAGTCAGTGTCAAGTGCTGGTGACCTGGGTTACAGTGTAGAACTGAGCTCCGTTGAGTTTTCTTGGCTGTGATCTTTATGTACAGAAGCAAATCAGCCTTCCTTTCTTCTGTGTCTCTGCTGACTGGATTGAACCACCGACTTTTAGGTTTATAGTCCAGTACAAACCATTTACTTGTGGTTACAGGAATGGATAAATGGATGGAAAGTACTGTCATGGCTCCTGTGTTGAATTGTGTGTTAATCTTCATGAAGGACTCTGACCCTCATAGCTGTAGGTGTGGATGCACGTCTCTACCGGGAACTTTCACGAAAGGGGAGAAGGTCAGGTCAGGTCGAGATGAGACATTTTGACAAGCCCTCTTAACCCTACTTCATCCTCTGGGACTCTAAACACCAGCTTGTCTCTGGACTCTTGAGAAAGGAAGTGCTCACTCTCTTAGTGATTTATCCTCTCCTTAGCCTATTGACCTGTGGTTCCGTAACTGGTTTTGATTTGTTGTTGGTGGTGTTGTTGGGGTTGTTGTTGTTATTCATTCATTGTTGCACATTTTCCTCCTTTCCCCTCCCCTAGCTCACATTGCAATGCACCTCTTACTACATATTGTTTAATACATATAATGCCCAATCATATATTCCTTGCAGGCAACTCTTCCTCTCTTCTGTTACAATCTCTCTTTTCCTATTCTCCCCTCATGTCAGTCCTATTTTATAACAGTGGTGGTATGTAGTGTTTGTCTTTTTGTGTCTAAGATATTTTACTCAGAATAATGTCCTCCAGGCTCACCCATGTTTTGTAATGTTTTACAAGTTCATTGTATAATCCACTGTGGGAATACACCATTGTTTTTCTATTGATTTGTTTGTTGACCATCACTTGAGTTGCTTCCACTTCTTTGCTACTGTATATAACTCAGCAATAAACACGGGTGTTCAGATGACAAATAAACACATGAAGAAGTGTTTAAAAGCCCTAGCTATTAGAGAGATGCAAATCAAAACAACTGCGAGCAACAATAGCAATGTTCAGCAAGGCAGCACACAACAAATGCTGGTGAGGTTGTGGAGAGACTGGAACTCTTACTCACTTCTGATGGGAATGTAAAATGGGACATACACTATGGAAGATGGTATGGTAGCAAATTTTTTCAAAAAGTTGGAAATAGAAATACCATGTGATTTTGATTTTTAAACCCCATGAAATCACTTTTCATCCTGAAGAGAATTCTCAAGTCTCTAGCTGGCTTTTACCATTCCTTCTTTTAAGATATTTAATTAATTTATTCATGCATGTTTCTCTGGTTACTTCAATAATCTTTAAGGAAGAATAGAGGTAAATGTATTGGCTAAGTCAACATTCTAGGACATTGAATTTAATGCCCAGGAGGTCACTGATGACCTTGAAGTGGCAGTATCAGTAGTGTGTATGGAGAGAAGGCAGAGTGTAGTAAATTGAATGGATTGTAGCAAAGCAAAGTGTTTTTGCTATCCATTGCAGTGCTGGGAATGTAGTCCAGGGGGAGTTACATTGTTAATCCAAAGGCCAAGCACCTTCTGTGGTTTAAATTCTCTAGCAGGTCTGTGTAAAAAGGTGTGCAGTCTTTTTTCATTTTTGTTTATGGTCTCAGAAACCCAAGAGAAGGTCACTATGAATTGGAACCAACTTGAAAGCAGTGAGTTTGCATTTGAGTTCTAAAATAAACCACCTGAATGAAACTTAATGGTGAAACCAACATTTTTATCTCTCACAATGGTTATCCTGGGTTCTGCTGGGTAATTCTATATTCTTGACTAGGACTAGAATCCTCTGAAGGTTGTATTGAGTTGGAAGTTCAAGAGAGCTTCTTTACTTGAGAGAAACTTCTAAGGTCTTATAGGCCATCATTCTGTGCTGTCCCCATCAGCCTCTCCACAGAGCCAGTTTGAGTTGTTCATAGTGCAGTAATAACAGATGAGTCAGACTTTTTTGCTTGCTTTCCCCAGAGTGGATGTTCTAGGAGACCTAGGTAAAAGATGACTTAACCTGGTAAGTTGCACAGTGTCACTTTGTTTCATTCTTTTAATAAAAAAAAAAATTAGTCACAGTATCATTCCAGATTCAAGGGGAGGAAAGTACACTGAGATATGAATACCAAGGAACAGTGGTTCATTGTATGGTCATTTTGATAATTGCCTGACACAGAAGAAATATTCATTGTATGGTCATTTTGATAATTGCTTGACACAGAAGGAAGGAAAGTTGGACATAGTTCTTTAAAGACGTTTGATTTTCATAGAATGAAAAGGTGAGTGGGAAGTTTCCATCTGTATTTTGAATGAGATATTGATGGGAAAGATGTACTGAAAATTGAAAAATGTAGGATAGCCTTGCTAATACACAGGAGAAAAGAGCCATGGAAGGACAGGATTTAGAACTGTTGTTAGAGAGTTTAGATTTAGATGGTAAGGCAGCACTTTCATTGTGTCAGGGTCAAGTGAAGATGGGTAGAGACACAGTATATGCGTAGATGAACAGTGGAGTGTGGTAGTTGAATACAGAAGTTTCAAAAATGTTGAGAGAGTTCTCTTGTCTAGGCCTCTGATGTTTCTATATCTAAAGAAGCAAAAATATTTGCTTAACCGATAAGAAATGTAGAAAGAGAGAAAGCTTGGAGAATAAGAAATTTTAGTATAAATAATGGCAAATGGGCAAGACTTCATTGAATATAGTAAAATCATACCAAAAGACTCTCAATGTCTCATAGTAATTGATTCAATTAGGGGAAAATATATTAGAAGTGGACTGTAAAATCTAGAAAGAGTGGTGTTTTTCCACAGTCAGTGGCATTTTTCATAAAGTTTTTTGTTCTTTCCAGATATAGTGAGTGTAACAATGTGCTCGCGCATATCAGAGATGGCAAGGACATTGCAAAATAGGACGAAGTTCAGGTCTGTCGTTCATAGGGTCACGATGATTCTTAGTCAACTCGACGGCACCCAACAACAACAGTCAATAAGCCTGCAGCAGTCACTGAACAAAGTATTATTTCTGAAATCAAGGCAATAGAAGCTGGGTTAATATGATCACTGTTTCTTAAGTGTATTTCATTAAAAATCATTATCTTTGCATTTGGCAGACCACAAGACAAGGGCTAGTGAGAAAACTCAAAATGTTAAAAAAAAAAAAAATTCAAGCATGTCATGTAAACACATCAGAGAATGTGTAACTCTGTTATTGTAAATATTCTTTCTCTTGTCTCCCTTTCCTGAATTCAGTTGTTTTTGAGGAGATGGCACATGCAGGACCTAAGATATGAATTTTCTTGGACTCAGACAATGCAGATTAATTGTGTCTCGTCACAGAATTGTAGTCCTCGTTGGATCATTTTGATGTGATTGACTTCCTCAGTGTGGGTGAGAGGCAGATCCATTTTCTTCAGTGTTAATTTCAGCTATGTTAAGTGTGGCTATTTTTGTCAGTGGTCATGGATCTGTGATTAGTCATTTAACTGTATGGTAATTTCAAACTAAATAGTGTTTACAATAAACCCCTTGGTTAGGAGATGGAGACTATGTCAAATTATAGTGTATGAAAATTACATAAATAAAAATTTTCATCTAGAAGGGACCTTCATGAAAATGATGAAAAGATTGTAGATTTTTTCACTGGCATTGCATACCAGCTTCATAATTGACAAACCAATTGTAACGGTAGTCCATAATACTTTATATTGTGCATAACTGCGTATACATCACTAGGTTCGTTATGAAAGGCAAGCTTGTGGGCAGTTACAATAATTGTTTTTCTTATCTGGCAGTTGACGAAATATCGTAATAAATATGGCCTTCCAGAACATATAGCACAGATCCTAAAAAGATTGGCTTGCCATTTTGCCTCTTCCTGAGAGTCCCAGCAATCCTACTCAACTTTTCTGACCGTCTTTGATTCTAACTTGGCCTAGAATGTCAGCAATTTACTATTCTTTGTCTCGTACTTGGTCAAGAAAAGATGTGTATTCCCAGTGTAAATAGGGAATTTAATGAAAAAGTCTGAATATTAAGATTTTAATTTAAGCCTTGAAGATTAAGAAGTGGCCTGGAAAGAAATTAATATTTTAAATGAGGAGATTAAAAGCTGAAAAACACCAGGACGTTGCCCATTCTTCCAAAAATGTTAAGAAAAAGATTTAGGAATGAAGAAGCATCACAGTCAACTATGCCTGAGGGACTTTGAATTCATCAGTGCATAGGCAACATAACTCAACATCACTGCTAGAGGGACAGGTGCCGTTAAAGCTTACAAACTCTGAAAGATAATATTTGTTTCTCAGTAGAGCTGAAATCACTATTATAAGACTCATTTTGCCCAGTTTCTCTAGTATTGACAAATACATTTCTTATTTTCAGACTAGAAAATTCACCCCTTTTGTGTTAGTTCCAAGTTTTTATTCTTCTGTTTTTCATTTCCTTCCTTCTTTGCTCCTTGAATTCCACTAGCCACTGTGAATATAATATCCCATTTCTGATGTTAGCACCAAAACTCTGGTGGCTTAGTGGTAGAGAGTTGCACTGCTAACCCAAAGATACACAGTTCAAATCTACCAGCTGTTCCTTGAGGATAGATGAATAATCTCCTCCTATGAAATTTACTGCCTTTGGAAGATCATCTGTGAGTTAGTTCCTACTCCAAGGTACATAACAACCCCCATAGTTATCATTAAATTGCTCTCATGAAAACCATATGTTTGTCAAAGTAGAGCTACGTTCCAGAGTTTTCAGGGCTTCAATTTTAGAAGCATAAGACTAGGCCTTTGTCCTGAGACACCCTTCAGGTGGACTAAAACATCCAACTTTGACTGTTATCAGTCAAGCCTATTAACACCCAGGGACCTTTTACTGAAGTTAGTTTGTCCAAAATGTGACTAGCAATTATGATATTTCCAACTGTGTTTCTCAGAGATACTCACACGTTTGTAAGTAGGTGGTTAATGACAATCATTATATCCTTGAGATGATTTACAAAAATCATTAATGTTTTAAATTAGCCATCATTGAGTTTCCATCAGATACTGACACTTTGTCTTGTAAACATCCCAGAACAGAGTAAGTATTTGATGTTTGTTAAATAAATAGCTATGCCTACTTCCAAGAAGCTTCTGGCAAAATTAAGGAAGTAAATATGCACATATGACATTAGCATACAGTTTGATGGGTATTCCATAAAATATCAAAAAAAGATTAGAAAAAGTGTGTCTGGAGAGGTGTGTGTGGGGGATGTGTGTAGGAGTGTGAACACATTACAAACAAAATCATGGAAACTTAAGCTCTGTGATGTGCTCAGGAAATGGTATTACTATAGCTGTGGTCCAGGAGATACCAAGGAGAGAGACTGAGGGACAACTGGGAACAAAGACAACAGATGTTATAGGACGATATGAGTTTCATTAGAGGTGAATCTCAGCACCAGGGTATCAGATAATGGGTCATTAGAAACTGGGCAAAAATCACATTTTTAAAAAGTTAACTCTGGTAGGCAGGTGGCAAGATTAGGAGGGAGGGAAACGGTGAGCAAGCGAGAGGCAGTTAGGAGGTTATTCCACAGTCCAGTTAGGAGTGAAGCTGAAGACAACACAGGACAGGCGTAGTTGGAAATTTTTCCCAACAAAGCAAGCAAAGGAATCGTGATGACAGCTCACATATGGTCGTTAGTCTTTTTGGATCCTGTGCATAAGGAAAGCATGTTAGGATTTGGTAGAGCAACAGCAAGAGAGAAGGAGCAGATTTCTGTATAAATCCTTGGAGCAGAATCTTACCACCCTTACATCATCTACTTATAGACTCACTAAAAATTTAGCGTGGGAATTACCTGAAGGGTGTGGTGAGTCTGGTTCAGTAGCTGAAGGTTAGAATGCAAGGAATTTTTTTCCCCCTACCAAGTTCTTAGATGAAGGTGATCCTCCAGAGAAGGTACTCTTGAAACCACTGTCAGGAAAGAGCAAAATGTTACCATGTTGAAGCCACTATTACAGACAACTGAACTATCATAATGACCAAAAAAAGAAAGAAAACCTGAAAGGCGTGGTTAATTCTTCAGATGAAGGGAAACTCAGTTTCCTCCTTTAGGAAAACAATGCTTTCCACAAGGTTTATTCAAGATAGCCTCTGAGCTTGCAAAGTGCCATCATACACTCACTTCAATTTGACTTAACTAATATTCCTTGAACATAGGTCATGTTACCACTGGGAAGGGAGGAAATGATTAAACTTTTAGATATGATTTGCAGGTGATGTAGGGAGGATCATAGAAAATTTTCTCAAAGAATTCTTAGAATTCCAGTTTTGCAATGTTGATAGGTGCCTTGTATTAAAAAGGTTTGTTGTTGATTGCCTCAAGTCGAGCACAACCCATAGTGACCCTATGAACAAAAGGTTTGAAGCCTTTCTATAACTATTGTCATTTATCAAAGTTCATAGAGTTTCCAGAAGCATGTTACTTAGAAAGTGGATGCCACTCCTGCTTCCAATAGAAAGGTTTAACTGAGTAACTTTATTTAAGTGACAGCTATATACAGCTAATATTGTTCTGTATTTCTTTTTTTTTCTATAATTATATTTTATTAATTTTCATAAACATTTACAGAGATTTTGGGCTTCCACTCATTCATTGTTGCACTATTCTCTCT
>NW_006399914.1:2014739-2036719 GCF_000299155.1 Elephantulus edwardii
CACTCTGCAACCCTCATTGCGTACTCCTACGATAAAAATAATGCCCTAAAATATAATACTTTTAGACTATTCTCTCCCCCATAGACTTCAATGCTGTAAACATATTTCATCCAGTTTTTCTCAGTCTTACCCTCACCCCGATGCCAGCCTCATTCTACAACAGTGGCACCATATAGCATTTGTCCCTTTGTGAATGAGACACCTCACTCAGCATAATGATCTTCTTAATTATGTTCTTCAAGTCTTCTTCTCGAGAAGAGTTGTGCCATTTGTTGGTCACAGGTTGTTAGTTGAGTTTTACTCCAATCCTGATGGCACATTCTGCTTCAGAAAATTAGTCTAGATTCTTGGATTAGTCACTCAGCATACAGATTGAATAAGTTCAGAGAAAGTAGAAAATCTTGATGTATATACATGTCCTGAAGGCCCTCTATGAGGTGCATTGATTCAGTGACTGGGGTAATGGGGATGGGTGTATCGGAGATGGTGCGATTGGCACAGGACAGAGCAGAGTTTAGGAATGTTGTACGTAGGGTCACAATGAGTCGCAAGCGACTCGATGGCACATAACAACAACAAACAACAGTATAATCAGTTATTCTATAATTCCTATTCTTCACAATGTTTACCTGTAACTTGTTATGATCCGCACAATCATATTTCTTTATATAGTCAATTGAAACTGCTTTCAGCCAGAATCCATCTGGCATAGGTGAGGTGATGGTAGCCTTGTTCCATGCTCTCTTCTGAATCTGGCTTGAATTTCTGGCAGTTCTGTCTCAATGTACTGCTGCAACCATTTTAAAATACCTACAGAAGGGTTTTGCTTACTTGTAGTATTGATGGTATTGTCTGATCATTTCTGCATTCCATTGAATTGCCTTTTTTTCCCTTTAATGAACACAAATATTAACTTCTTTCAGTCATTTGTCATGGATGAGTGAGCACTTCCAGTGTTGTACGTTTTAGTGAAACCTTTCAACTCCCGAAGGGTTGTTTTTTGCCTGTGCTTTCTGTGCAGCATGAAATTATTTACAGAGATAAGCTTTTGATCCCATGATATGGTTCCATGTTCACTGATTGTGTTCGGTACTGTGAATCTGTGTTCCTCCCATCTTTTGATGCTTTCTTCATACTTTACCATTTTGTCTAAAGAAATCTTGCAACTTAAGTTTGACTGTTTTTTTTCTCTCCAGTGCTGCTATTTCAAATGAATAAATGCCCAATATGTTCTTCCCTTTTAATTTTCTAACTCTAAATCTTTGTACAAATCATTATAATACTTTATTCTGTTAAGCCCCCCAAAAAAATCTTATGTTTACCTCCTTAACTTTGTAATTTCTCCCATTTGCTTTAGCTTCTGTAGTCAAGAACAATTATGAGTCTCTTCTGACCTACATGTCAATCTTTTATTGGCTGCCTTTGAGTTGTCCTTTGATTTCTTCACATATAATGCCTTTCATGTCATCCTATCACTCATCTGGTCTTTGGTGATAAGTGTTCAAGGTATCATACCTATTCTTGAGATGAATTCTATATTTTTTACTACTTAAAAAGTGAGAAAAGTCCCCAGCACTCAAGGAATTATATGACTTTCTGGGAAAAGTTTTTTCAAATCCCAGGGCTGCTAATACAAAGACAGCACTTCTCAGGCAGTTCAAATCCTTCAGAAGCTCCTTAGAAAAAGATGAGCAACCTCATGCCTTGCAATTTGCAGCTTCAGAAACTGGAAGGGCTGTTCCACCTTAACAGCAATGAATTATGAGACAGTACTGATAAACTACAGCATCTCTTCATTGTGATGGTATTCTTTTTGAACAGATTTTGCTAGTCTAAGTTGGAAGACATGTATATTTATGCTGACAAAGAAATACTTCTGCAAAGCCAACGGGGGAGCAGAACATATAACTCACCCATGGCTGTTTCACAGTACTATTCAAAATATCTTGTTTGAATTTTCAAACTCTTTAGACTTACAGAACCAATTAAATAATTTATTTACTTTGTTATACGTGTGGTTTCCAACTTGTTCTTTTCAGATTAGGGCTGTCAGATAACAGAATCTGTGGGTAATTGTGCTCTTCCAGCTTCAGTAGGGAAGTTCAGCTAGAAAAAATGAGAACGGATGTTGAAATTCATGAAACAGGGTATCTGTGCACAAGGAAACTTTGCTCTCATCTGTGTAGGAAGATAAAATGAGATGTAGCAGATTACAGAACTTCAAGCAGTCAAAGTTTCAAGGAGGAAAAAAGTTTCATGATTACAATGTCTAACTTGCCACAATTTTTTTAATAACTTTCCTCAGCTGCACATACTCCAGTCTCTAAAGTGGAATTAAATGGAGAAATTGGATAGTAGTTTGAATTCATTTTGGCTAAAAACTTTATTACTTATAAAAAGAGGTACCTGGAGTGAGAAAAGGACTAGCTGATTGCTAGATTAACAGGCACACAGTGGGTATATTTGATGCAGTATTGTGGTGACAAATGTCAGAAGTAATAGAAAACTAATCCATTGCTCTTTTCTTTTTTCTTTTTTCAGGTTTTTCACCAGACAAAGCAAACTTCTCCAAGGTAAACAGCATTTTACTATTTTCCAATTGCTTGGCAAAATCCAGCGTATTTCTGTTGGCTTTGTATGCATTTTTAATGTTTTCATAGAGTATCTGAAAGTCATGACTGTGAGGCCGAAGTGGTCCCTGGGAATAGGTTCTTGTTGGTGATAGTAGTGATGAAAGAATCATATGAGTACGGCTTTAGTAAGTACTGGACTGGACTCTTCTTGAGACAGAAACAGAGGGAGAGTAGAGTTTGTCTCTAGTTTTCTGAATGCTTGATTGGTCCTTTTATGAGATAGCAGACATTTAGTCTCTGATGTTCAAAGAAAGAAGATTTCTTTGTGAGCAGCTGTGGCAGAGCCTTGGACCTCCACTAAAGCCTATTTTGAAAGAATTTAAAAACAGAGTGCCCCTTATCATGGCCCCAACTCTTCAGCTCCATTGAAATATTCCTGCCAGGTCCAGCAGGGCAGCATGAGCCAAAGTAGCACAACTCTCCGGATTCGTCAAAAACCAGTAATTGAGGATGTGTTAATCCCATTAAAAGACACAATGGGAACCTCTCGTATTTCATTAGAAAATCAGGATACAATTGATGTGCACCATCTGGTTTGTGAATTCAGGAATAACTTTTTCAAAAGGGCACTTTTCCAAGTTCCGTGTTTCAGATTCTGCTGAAGGAAAACCCGTGAGCAGCTCTATTTTTAATGAGAGCAATGCTATATAACTAATAAGATTGGGGTAGGTTTCCAGTACGCGCCATTTCTCCCAGACTACATGTGCTTGCAGTGCTTTTGGCAGACTTGTTCTGTTTAGAGACTGAGCTTCCAGTTGAAAATCTTAAAAATTCTCCATGTGTTAATTGGGAAATAGAGGGAGGCATCACTATCGTAAAGCATCTGCCTTTGTAGGTATTAATTATGGCTCCAACTTTTCATAGGGACTAGCATTTCTAAGTTACTTCCTGTTATTTGCTATATTACATCAAGAAACTATATGTTTGAAGCATAGAGAAAGTCAAATTAAACTTTGCTGTTTATTGTATGCATTTGTTGGGGGTTTTTTTTTTAAGGATTTTTTTTAGATGCAGTCACTATTTATAAACAACCACTGGGATTAAGCCAGTAAGAAAATATTAGAGGTCATGTTGGTTCTGTATGTTGCGTCTTTATAATATTTGTTGTCTCCATTAAAACACAATGTTAGAATGTAGCCATCTCACTCAGTGTGACTAGAAATGGCGGTGGATCAGAAAAGTTGATTTAGATGACCAATTTCTTCAGCTCCCTACATGATCATAGAAATGTAAAAATCCCATATACAGTAACAAATATGATTTGTGAAGCAATATCATGCTCTCCTTAACCTCTCGGTAATTGGAGGCATCTTCAGTATGTATTCCACAAGTCCAGCTCATCCTGATGAAGGCTGCATAATTACATTACAGGCAATCTCATCTAAGGTAATTACAATTGTCGCCATCAATCCAATTAAATAGGATAACCAACTCCACTGAGCCAAAGCCATGAAGCTTTCTAACTAAATCCAGCCTTCAGGATAAGAAATGCGACGAAAGATTTGGAGAATTTTTGTTTGTCAAAATACTGTTGCATATAAAAATAGATAACAGTGTTGAGAGAGAACAAAATTTAATATAGTGGTGTGCTTGTCTTTCCTTAATTTACTAATCAGTTTGTTTTGTTTTTTTCCTAATTCCAGAATTCAGTATAGATTCACAGCAGTACAGCTCCTGGCACCATTAGATCTTTATGGAAAGGTTAACATGGCATCATAGCATCATAATGGTACACTGTACCCATCTGGCATCTTGTCCTAACTCAGCTTTCAATTTCACTATTCTTTCGGAGCCTTTCTCTCCTGTGTCACTTAAAGTCACAGCACACCATTTTCTTAACTCCATCTCTGTCTTTGTACTCTATGGATCAAGTTAGCTTGAACAACTTTCTCAGAAAGCTCCTGCCATGGTCTCTGCCAGAACCATGTGGGAGGTGACACAAAAAATCACTAAGAATTACAGGGTTTAATGGCAAGTAGAAATCATGCACTTGTCAAAGACTTTCACCTTATTATATGTACAGTTCAGACCAAAGTCTAAGCAACTGATAACAGAACTCAGGGAACAGAAAAATGAAACAAGGTCCAAGGGAAATTGAAACTGCCTTCACTGGAAGATGTGCTATGTGACGATGCTGGTGTGTTCTTTTTGGTTACTCGTGTGTGACAAGATAAAGGAGACAGACTTCTTTTGCAAGAGGTAGGAGGGAAGAAGTTGTCCTCTAAGATCAATTGCTCAGTCACCATTTAACATTATTTCTCATTGCTCCACACTCTAGCTTTTCATTTCTAAATCTAGAACCGTGTACCTACATTGATTATTCCCACCTCACATGTTTCTCCTGTTGTCCCAGCACCACTCACACACTTTGTCGTCATTCTGTCTCTCTTCTATTCTCTGTTAGTGTAAATACTCCCAATCCTGCTTCAGAACTTGAGGAAGACAGTCTACAAATACTGATAGAGGGGAACAGAAGAAAGATCAGATATAGAGACAGCTGGCTTTCATTTTATACTCTACCACAAACCAGTATTGTGATATTGAACAGGTCATGAAAGCTGGCAGAGTCTCCGTTTCCTCATTTACACAGTGAAGATTTAACATCTGACCTGCCGGCCTCATTTAAACAAATATCTCAGTGAAACTGTGTATGTGAAACGTGTCTTAGAAACCTGAAGACTAGTGCCATGTTTCTTACGACTTTTATGTCTATCCTAACATTTCATTTAGGTTCTGATTCCCTGTGACAGAATGATGTGTTGATGCTTTTCTAGTGTTTGTTTGCCCTTTGGTTTTTCTCTCCCATCATTTCAAGCATATGTCTCCCCTTGTATCATAAATCACACTGTGGACAAGGAGCACATAAAGGAGCAAAGTGGGAACTCCACACAAAAGGTGCTCCATGGGCTTTGGCTATGACTAAGACCATGACAGAACCCTGGGAAATAGAGAGGAGAGAGATTTAAGAATAAGTGAGATTGGCTTTCCCCCACCTCCGTCTATTTGATGAAAAAGTGAGCAGTAAACTAATTAGATCCAAAAATAAAGAAATAAAACATTCCTTGCACAATTTGAGTTTGAGAGGTAGAGGTTTGTATAAAGAAAGTTCTCAGCCCATAACTGTTATTGTAGGATATCATTCCCAGAAAGCTCCTGGGGTCTATGTTGTCAGGTAACTTTTACCAAAGCAAACAACCAACAACAAAAACAAGCATCGAGAATAGGAAGTCTTCAGCCACTTTGCTTCTTGAGGCAGTGGCAGGTGCCTTTTCCACTCCTCGGTCAAAGATGCCAAAACAAAGGTATTTGCTAACAACTTTCATTAAAACAATTGGAGAAAATAAATCTGGAGAGCTTAGATTAGAATTAAAATTGGAAATTTGATGAGACTGAAGTAACTATTGAATATACAGAATATGTTTTGAAATTGTGTTTCACTCATGTGAAACTAAGAGAGTGATTCCTTGGGTTCCTTTTTGTTTGTTTGTTTCTCAATTCTAGGATCCTAAGATCCAACCCTGGTCTGATTTGTGGCTGGACTTTACTAGGAAGTTAAATGAACAATCATTTTTTAATTAATGTTATAAATTATCCCAAAACTTGGCTTAAAAAAACCTCCCAAGCATTTAGATGCTTAACTATTTTCTGAGGGTCTGGAATCTGTAACTTCAGGATTTCTCAAGGTGTCAGCTTAGATGGCTAACGGTCAGTTGAAGTGTGACTGGGGCTGGAGGAGTGACTTCCACAGTGATCATTAATATGGCTGTTGTCAGGAGACCACAGCTCCCCACTCACTGTTGACAGGGTGTTCAATTCCTTACTGTGTTGGTGTGCCCAGGGTGAATGATCTGAGAAAGAAGGAAGATAAGAAAGAAATCAAGCTAGAAGCCAAGCATCTTTTATGACCTAGCCTCAAAAATTATGTACCATCATTCCTATTAGCCATACAGGACAATCTTAATTCAGTGTGGGAAGGAAGTGCACAAAGACATGAATAACAGGAGGCGGGGGTCATTGTTAGTCATACTGGATGCACAACTATTATGAGTTTTTTTCTTTGTTTATCTACAAATGTTTCAAGGAAACCCGCTATTCCCTTTAATACGGAGTGAAAGCTAATGACTTGGAATGTGGATTTTGGGGGAATTAGATGATGAGGTAGCCATTTACGTCACTAACTTTTTCATGTCCCTTTGAATAAATGATCTGTCAAAATAAAACCCTGTTCCTCTTTCTCACTGGAGTCCTCAAGAATTTACAATTCACACATCCTCAGAAGTCAATGTGGCAATTGGAAATCATGAGCAAGAACTATGGGACACAGGCTTTAATACTATTCTTGCTGATGAGTTGTGTCAGGGCCTCATTTGCTCATATTTAAATTTCTGGAGGTAAAGGAGGGGAATCTTCATTGCTGTGGTTCAAAATTTTGTGAATATTCATCACAGATCATTAAGCAAATATGCAAGTTTAAGTTACTTATTCTTTCAGTCTATAGGTGGAGTAACTGAGACCAAGAGAAGTTGAAGGACTTCTTTAAGGTCAAAAAGCATGTTAGTGGCAGCAGCTGGTTGCAATCTAAACTCCAGTACTTTTGTCCCTCTGTTCTGGTCTGCCACACTAAGCTGTTGATGTATTTCTCCTCTACCATTACAAGTAAATATTTGCTTCTTTTTTGTTTAAACAAACAAAGAAAAAACAAGTACACATACGAGAATTAGAACACTACTGGTCTGAAAGGAAAGTGCCAATGTGTTTAAGAAAATATCTTCACTGAAGACTACCAACTTTACTTAATTCCTTGTTGTGCAGATCTTGTAAATGAGTCATCTTGTTCTCATGAGAAAATGTTGCGTTGGACAATCGTGCAATATGGGCTTAGTGCCTATCACCTTGTACCCTTTGCCATGTTTAGCACTGATGAAGCCTTGAAAGTGGTGGTTTACTGGCATTTCTTTCAGGAGAAAAACACTAGATGAGTGATAGTTCTGCAGGCAGGCAGAAAGCCCATGGAGGCGATGCCAGGATTATACTGGGTTTCTGCCAAACATCTCTGGACTCTTTGTTTTGTTTGCTGTTTTTCTGTTTGCCTTATCTTATCGCTTCTCAGGGTTCTTTGCACTGTCTTTGAAATACTTGAAGTCATAATTTGGCCTCAGAGAGTAGAGTATATTTCATGCCCTTAAGATTGTTATTTAAAAGCTTTCCAGCTTACATGTAAACAAAGACTGTTCTTTTCACAGTCAAGATAATATTATTATGGAATGGCTCATTTATGTGCCAAATGGGAGTAGACTCAGATTCTTTGCCATTTCCTTAAAGGGCTGTCGTGATAATTCACTTAGATGATTTAAAGATGCAAAAATTTTTAACCCCTAAATTCTTGATTAATGGGTATCTTTTCCTCATTGTCTATCACTGGCAATTATCTTTTGAATTAACCTAAATAGCTTGCTAATGAACAAGAACTCTAATTTTACCTTTTAAAGTGAATGTTTCAGATATTTTCATCTGAAGACTTTAACTGCAGAAAATGAACTTCTGCCTTACCTTTTCTAGTAAATTAGAAAACGGCTCTTATGTTACTTAATTTTCAAGATTTCCAATAACATTGCAAAGTTACTAATAATTATCCTAGAGAATGAAGGGACTTTCTTGTATTTTCTTCCATTATTTTCTTTTTTTATTTTTTCTTGGTTTCTTGTTTGTTTGCTTATTGGGGTTCTCTTTTTCTCTACTGGTTTATTTACTCTTCCATTATTTCCTTAATAATTTATTCTCCTACAGTTCCATGGCATGTCAGAAATAGCCAGTAACCTCTCGTAATTATATATAAGCATGTGGATTATTATTTATAAAGTATATTATTTATAAACCATAGTTGTTTAATCTTATTACTATTCTGGAACCAAAATGAACAAAATATGCTCATTTCCTCTGCTCCAAAATCCATGTTTCACTTCTCTGAAGTGTACGTATTTGAACCATACTTTAGCATTTGGTGTTTCTAATATATCTAATAAACATTTGCCTGCTCAGTTCTTTTCTGTTTAAATTCCATTACAGTTCCTAATTACCTCCTAAAGGAAAACATATAAATTGTACAAAAATATTCACAATACTATTTACTCCTAGAATCATCAAGAAACATTCTACTTTTGTTTCCTTTATATTTATATATTTTATTCTGTCTCATGTTTACAAGAAAACACAGGCAAACAGGAATTGATGTGTTCTTTCTATATGCATTAAACTCACATGTATGTTCATTGTGATTACATGAAAATATAGTGAGCTAGAATGGGGGGAAAAATTTTAACTATGGGGAAATAAAGACCAGGTTTCCTGGTCAGATAGAGCTTTATGAAACCTCCGTGTTTATATCCTCTAGTCTAGCCTTTAGGCCTGCAACTGAGCTCACCCATGGCTCAACTTTCAACCAAGGAACATAGCGGCTGCAAGGTGAGCAAATACCCTCCTTAGAAGCAGAAATACAAGGAAGATGTGACAAGTGTGTTGTTGCATTATGGGAATTGCATGCAGTGTCATGAGAGAAAATGTGTATCCTACATGTAAGTCACAATAAAAAAAAATTTAGCAGTGTATATTGGTAATTTTCACAGATTGTCAGATTTGGGATTTTTAAGTGATTCCTCTATTTGTGCTGAACACTCAAGAGTATATACCGTGCAAAAGAATGGAGTAAGTGTAAAATTTGTGATTGTATTTTTTGTCTCATGCATAGTCCATCACACAGAACTTGAAAAATAAAACATTAAAAACATAAAATAAGATTTTATTTTTATAAAAATAAACATAAGGCTTTGTCTTTTTAAGTACAGAGGGAAAGAGTGACAATGTACGGCAGACTACTATGCTTCTTTGTTGGTCATTTTTCTTCATTTCAACTGACTTCCAATCTGGGTTCTACCACTAAACTACTAGAATGGTCCTCATTCCTCTAGTGTTCATAGGATTTTCAAAGGCAGTTATTTAAGAAGAGGACAGCAAATCCTGCTTCCTAGTCTGCCTTAATTCTACTAAAATCTCCAAACTCTACTAAAATCAGTCTACCATGGGTAACTCTTGTGGCATTTGACACACCAGTGGCATAGCTTTCAGTATTACAGCATCCCCAAGTTATCTCAGTATCATAAACTGACAGACAAGTGATTTACCACTTAGAATGATGTTCTCCCCAAACACAACAAACTGACAATTTAGGGTGTAACTCTAGTAGCAAATTAGTCTTCACACTAGGCCTAAGGGCTGCAGGCCCAAGCGAAAAGTTTACACCCGACTGTCAACGTGGCGCTGGTGCAAATTACTAAGGAGTAATAATGTCTGTTTGAGGACTAAAGTGCTTCTGATTCAGGCCATGGTCTATCCAATCACTTGCTATGCTTCTAAAAGCTGGACCATGAATAAGGATGACAGAAGAATTAATGCCTTTGAGTTGTGGTGTTGGAGAAGAGCACTGAACATCCCATGGACTGCCAAAAGAACAAACAATTATGTCTAAAAGAGGGAACGGCTAGAGTGCTCTTTGGAGGCAAGAATGATGAGGCTTTAACCCACATACTTTGGGCATGTTGCTAGGAGTGGCTATTCCTTGGAGATGGATATGACACTTGCAAGAGTGGAGGGTCAATGAAAGAGAGGAAGACCTTCAACAAGGCAGGCTGACACTGTGACTGCCACAACAGGCTCTAGTGTGTCAGGAAGTGTGAGGATGGCACAGGATAGAACAGGATTCAGATCTGTTGTTCATAGGGTTGCTCTGAGTCATACTCGACTCAACGACACCTAACAGCAACAACATCTGTGCTTCAGCAGTAAAAGTCAGATTGAGGTACATATTCGGAGCAGGATTCACTGGTCTTTTGTCACCATCCTGGTCCAATGCACCTCAAGCTTGATGTAAAATGTAAATCTGTATTCACCAATTTCAAAGCAAAAAACTTCCTTTCCAGAAGCCATTTTATCAGTCTATTCCTGTTTAAGTATGCACCATCTTAAGCGGCTCTTCCATTGAGAGGCAACTCCCTTAAATATTTGAAGGTACATTTGCAGGTCTTAATTGACCCCAAAGGAAGTCTTTGAAGTTCACTGCTTCTAAAATTTATTTAAAAATTAAGTCTCGCTGCCCTAAAATAGCATATATATTTTACATATATATGATATGTAAATCAAAGGCTTGCTAAATCTCAACACCTGTAATGCAGTTAGCTGGCTCCATGCCCTCCCTGCCTGCTCATGCAGGAACTCCTGTACCCTGTCCATGCCTCCCTCCTCAGTACTTCTGGGAAGTCCCAGATGATGTCTCACAAGTGCCCTGAATGGCTTCCTCAGGATGTGTATTACCGTATCAGACGTTCCACTAAGGAACGTCATCATCTCCCACTTCCTGCTGCTGCCCATGCAACCTCAGTGGCCCCACTGCCTTTTTCAATAGCATCAGGATGGATGGTGAAGAGATTGAGATTGTTCATAGCTTCAGTTTGCTCGGCTCCACGGTCAACACTCTTGGCACCAGTAGCCAGGAAATCAAAAAACGTATTGCAATGGGAAAGTCTGCACTTAGGGACCTCTCTAATATACTCAAGAGCAATGGTATCTCTCTGGAGACTAAGGTGCACCTGATACAGGCCACGGTTTTTGCAATCACTTGTTATGCATCATAAAGTTGGACAATGACTAGGGAGGATAGAAGGAGAATTGACGCCTTTGAGCTGTGGTGCTCGAGAAGAGTACTGAATGTACCATGAAATGCCAAGAAAATAAATAGATTCATCCTAGAGAGGGTTAAACCAGGCTGCTCCTTGGAGGCAAGGATTCTGGGGCTTCGCCTGACATACTTTGGACTTGTTGTAAGGAGAGACAGGTCTTTGGAGAGGGACATCATGCTGGGCAGAGTGGAGGGACAGCGCAGGAGGGGAAGACCCTCTATGAGGTGGATTGATTCAGTGACTGGGGTAATCGGGATGGATGTGTCAGAGGCACAGGATAGAGCAGGGTTTAGGGCTGTTGTACATAGGGTCGCTATGAGTCGCAAGCAACTCAATGGCACATAACAACAACAACAACAACAACCAGCATTCTGAATTTATTCTGCCTGATGATGTGTTTGTCTTTACTGCTGCACCACTACCTGTTCTGATTATCATCCACTGACGGTCACTGATGGAGTGACCTCCATCCACTGATGGAGATACTAGATGGTGCCAGATAATAACCAGATTGTTTAGTACATTACCGTATATTCCAGGGAAGGGGTTGCTTAAATGGTTAAAGAAGATTGCTAAAGAAATGCTGCTTTAATCCCAATGAGTCAATAGTTTAATATGAACATTCTTTCCAATTTTACATCTCCCCATCTCTTCTTCCAGGACTTAGCTTAGTATCCCAGGTAATGAACCCCAAACAGAAACTACTGTGCCAAAGGCCCTACACCTCAGCATCGTTCATAATCAAAATCATCTCGGCTGAGTCTTTCTTCTATTAAGATGAGTTCTTCCCAGAAAGAGATTCTGTACCACGCTGACGCTAAGTGATCCTACTGGGTTTCTTCAGTGGTGACACCACCTCAGCATACATACCAAACTTTATTTGGGTACCAGTAGTTGATTTCCATTTAACCCAAATTCTCACCCTTAGGAAAATCTTTGGGCTTCATATGAATAAGGGTTGTTTGGATTTTGTTGTTTTTTTTTTTATACTCTTCCCAAGGAACTATTAGCAAGTCAAGTCTTCTGGCTGCTCTGCAGGAGAAATATTGGTAGTCTGTTCCTAGAAAGATCACAGCCATGGAAGCCCTGTGGGATAGTTTTGCTCTGCTCTGTAAGGCCACTGTGAATTAGAATCAATACAACAGGTTTGCTTTTAGTTTTATGACCTTACTATCAGTGTAAAGGAAACATGGAGATGTGTCTGAGCCTTTTGTCATGGAAATTGACATGCTGAATGAAGCTCAAGGTAAAATCCTCACAGTGATGTAGAACATTTAGAGCTTTTCACTTTTTTAAGGAAATGTGTTTAATAATCTATTCCCTTCCTAAATAGACTACCTTACTTACTTATTACCTTATTTATTCATGGTATAACAATTTTATTCCAAGATCTTAATAGAAAATAGGAATTTTCTATCTTTAAAGATTAAAGAAGACATTTTCCAAGCACTTACTTATTTTTCCATTGCTGGAGAAGATAATTAATAAGCTAAAGAAATAACTAAAATAATGTTTTCAAAGTAAATAAAACCCCCAAACCATTCACTTCCTTCACGTTGACACTGACTCATAGTGACCCCCCCAATCAGGTTTCTGAGGCTGTAAATCTTAACGGAAGGAGACTGGTCATCTTTCTCCCATACAAGGTGCTGGTGGATTCAAACTACCAAAGACATGAAGCCTTTTGGGTAGTATGTGGCTGTTGTTGTATGCCATCAAGTCAGAACTGATGCATAGCTGATCCTCCAGAGAGTTTTCAGAGGCCGCTAATCACAAGAAATGAGACTTGCCATCCTTCTCTCAAAGGGCTGCTAATGGATTTGAACAGCGAGCCTTCGGAATTGCAGCACAACTTCTTAGCACCACCACCAGAACTCCCTCGTGAGCATAAAGTCAAATAAAAGAAAGCAGGCAAAAGGAAGGAAGTAGATATTCCAATAGCTTACTTTAAAATGGATTGTTAATTGAGAACCATATGTAATTTAATGCAGGTTATTAATGAGTCTCCCTCCAAGCATGATACCACACTCCTCTTCTTAGAGGTCCAGCTTGAGGGACAATTTGCTCTGCATACAGATTGAATAGGTATGGAGAAAGAATACAATCCTGGTGCACTCCTTTCCCAATTCCAAACCATGTAGAGTTCCCCTGCTTTGCTCACACATAGCCTTCTGGTCCAGGTATTGGTTCCACCTGAGCACAATCAAGTGCTCTGGAATTCCCATTATTCTCAATGTCAGTCACAACATGTCATGATCCACACAGTCACACATCTTTGCATTTCTTCTGGTATTCTGAACTTTTAGCCAGGATCCACCTGACATCAACAATGATATACCTGGTGCCACGACCTTTTCTAAATTCTCTTTAAACCTCTTCCAGTTCCTTGTCTAAACACTGTTCTAGGCATTTTTGAATGGTCTTCAGCAGTATTTTGGTTTCATGTTTTATCAGTGATATTGTTTGCTCTTTTCCACATTCAGTTGGATCACGTTTCTTGGGGATGAGATCAAATATGGACCTCTTCCAATTTGTTAGCCAGAGAGCCATCCACCAAATTTCCTGGCATAGGCTAGTAAGTTTATCCAAAGCTACATCTGTTAATTGAAACAAGTCAGTTGGTATCATATTGATTCCTGGGGCCTTATTTTTCGCCAGTGCCTTCAATGTAGCTTCTACAGTTGCATGAGGAGCGCTTGAAGTCTTGTTGCAGAAGATCAAGGAATGCAGCCTTTGGTATGGACTGGACCAACAGGCAGCAGAGGAGAGGAGATTGAAACTGCCAACAGCTTCATCTTTCTTGGATCCACAATTAACACCCTTGGTACCAGAAGTTAGGAAATAAGGAGATGCATTGCACTGGGAAAATCTGCAGTTTGGGACTTTTCCAATTCTTGAGGAGTATGGATGTCAGTTTGAGGACTAAGGTGAGTCTTATTCAGGCCATGGTCTTTCCAATTATTAGCCATGCATCCAAGAGCTGGACAATGAATAAGGATGACAGAAAAAGAATTGACGCCTTTGAGCTGTGATGTTAGAGAAGAACACTGAACACCCCATGGACAGTCAAGAGAACAAACAGCTATGTCTTGGAAAGGGTGCAGCTGGAGTGCTCTTTAGAGGCAAGAATTATGAGGCTTCACCTCACATACTTTGGACATGTTGCTAGGAAGTGCATTTCGTTGGAGAAGAACATGATACTGGGAAGGGTGGAGGGTCAACAAAGAGGAGGAAGACCCCCAACTAGGTGAACTGATATGATGACTGCTGCAATGGGCTTTTGTATATCAGGAAGTGTGAGGATGGCACAGGATAGAAGAGGGTTCAGATCTTTTGTTCATAGGGTCACTATTAGTTGTACTTAACTCGACATCACCTAACAATAGCAATATATGTAAAATATGGTGGTGTTATTTCTGATATATGGTAATTTTAAAAAAATCTTTTAAAAAGCTAGGTGTGCATAGAAGGAGCCCTGGTGGCATATTAGTCTGCTAACTGAAAGGTGAACAATTTGGTTCCCATATGATTCAAAGGGGAAAGATGGACATTAAACCTCCTATAAAGATTTACATTCTCCAAAATACTTCAGATGCCACTATGAGTTAGAATTGAGTTTTGCTGTTTTTGTTTACATGTGTTTATGTCTTTATATGGCAATAACACACACTGTCTATGGGTTTATTATTTTCCTATCATATCCAGCATCCAAGCATATGAAACCTTATCAAGTTGAAAACAACAAGGTATTAGGTCAAGGTTGCACTGCGTTGAAAAGCCTGCTTAGCCACAATTCCTGTACACACGTACACACACTAATGTGCATGCATATATAGGACTAAGATTTTGCTTCAGAAGTCTGACATGTAACACAGTCTTTGTACTTTTGTACATTTCTGCTTTAAGATATCTTGTTTCTGTTCAATCCTAAGTCTAATAGCAGTACTTATTGTTGTTTCATACTCTTGAGTCAGAACTGAATCTCCATCGAGTTTTCAGAGGCAGGACCATAGCTGACACTCCAGTGAGTTTTCAGAGGCAGTAAATTGCATGGGAGGAGACTGCCCAACTTTTTTTTTCATGGAGTACCTGGCAGATTTGAGCCATTTGCATTTGAGTTGACATCATAGCTCCTTACTTGTTATTGAATCAACACCACCAAATTCTTGACAAAATTGAATTTACTATGCTAATTGTTAGCACTTTACTAAGAACAAAAATTCACTCAAAGCTGCCTTGGAAGAAAGCTCTAAATATCTAATATTGAAAAAGGGAGCTCTGGTGGCCTGGTGGTAGAGAGTTGTGTTGCCAACCCTAAGGCACATGGTTTGAATCCTCTAACTGTTTCACAAGAGAAAGGTGGGCAGTCTCCTCTCATGCTTTTTACAGACTTTGAAAGCCTTCTGGAGGGTCCACTGTGAGTTGATCTGACTTGATGGCAATGAAATTTTGAGGAAAAACCTATAGAGCACAGTTTTGTACTGACCAACACAGGTTTGCAATTCATTAACACTGACTTGGCAACAGCTGCTAATTTCAGCAATAAAAGTATGCTTGAACAATATCTTTGAGAGATAGATATAGATTTGTAAACATAAAATTATTCAAGTCCTAAAATTCTATGTAGAGATATTAAATCTAAATAACAATATATATAAACTTTGTGAACTTTGTAAGTAAACAAGTATAAAATGAAAAGAAAAAATCTAAGTAAAACATGTGTGTATAAGGATATCGTAATTGCTGTTATAAAGTGCCATCAAGTAGGTTCTGGCTCTTAGCGAGTCAAGCTCAACAAAACAAAACATTCCCTGTACTGCGCTATCCTCACAGTTGTTCCTGTGTTTGAGCTCATTGTTAGTTAGAGGCTCTGCACAAATCCAGCTCATTAAGGATCTTTTTTCCACTGACCTTGTACTTTAGCAAGTCTGATGTCCTTCACTGGTCTCTCCTGATAATTTATCCAAAGTATGTGAGATCTCAACATCCTCCCTTTTAATGAGAGTTCTGTCTGTGCTCCTGAAAAGACATATTTGTTTGTTCTTCTTGTAGCCTGTGATATGTTCACTATACTTTAACAAAAGCACAGTTCCAAGCCATCAATTTCTTGTTGGTTTTCCTCATTGTTCTGCTTTCACACATATATAAGGTGACCAAAAAATATAAAGGCTTAGGTCATGTATGTCTTAGTCTTCAAAGTGCATCCTTGTTTTTAACAGTTTCAAAGGTCCCCTACATTTGTTTTTTTGACTGCTCCCTTCCTGGACATTAATTGTGTGGATGTAAGTAAAAGGAAATCCTCAACAACTTCAATCTTTTCTCCATTTATCAGGAAGTTGCTTTGTCCATTGTGAGGGCTTTTGTTTTCTATATGTTGTTTTGTAATCAAAAGTCTCTTCTATTTTATTTTCACCACTGAGTATTTCAGATTCTTTTCTCTGCAAGCAAGGTTGTGTCATCTCTCACAGTTTGCTAATGAGTCTTCCTCCAAACCTGATGACTATTCTTCCTCATATCATATGGTCTGGATCACCAGATTGTTTGCTCAGCATACCACTCTCATAAGTATAGTGAAAAGATACAACCCCAATACACAACTTTCCTTATTTAAAACTACATGGTATCCCTTTGTTATGTTGTCAACAACTGCCTCTTGGTCTATTTAGAGTTTCTACATGAGAACCATTAAGTGTTGTAGAATCCTATTATTTGTAATGTTATCTTTATTTTGTTATAATATACACAACAGAATGTATATTCTGATATATAATGTAAATGTCCTTCTTTAATCCAAGTGCTATCTGTTGTCTCTCCTAGAATTTAGAAGCTACCTAGAATTTTTATCGATTTCTGGATGGTGGACTCCTGAAACCATCTTTTAATTTTCTTTAGAAAAATTTCATATGTGAATGATATAAGTAATTGTTCAAGACTTTTTTCTGAAGTACCTTTCTTTGGAATTAGCGCAGATATGAATCTCTTCCAGTCAGTTATTTAGGGAACTGGCTTCCAAATTCCTTGGCAGGGGTTAAGTCTGCACTCCCAGCATTGCATCCAATTGTTGAAACATCTTAGCATTCAGTCAGTTCCCAGAGCTTTGTCTTTCACTGGTGTTTTCAGAATAGCTTGAACATCTTCCTTCTTTACCATTAGTTTTTGCTACTTCTTGAAATAGTTCCTTGTCAACCAATCCTTTTTGTTACAGTGACTATGTATTCTATTCATCTTCTTTTGATACTTCTTTTATCATTCAGTAGTTTCCCATGGAATCCTTCATTATTGCAATGTGAGGCTTGAGTTTTTTCCTTGGTTTTGTTTGTTTGTTTCTGGTGGGGTTTTGGTTGTTTATTTTGCAGCTAATTCTTTATCTTCCTGAGCCATCCTTTGAAATTTCTGTTCTGTGTCCTTACTTCATCATTCCTTCTATTTGCTGTTTCTGCTCTTCTTTGAAAAATATATTTCATAGTCTTTTCTGACATAAGTGTTGGACTTTTCTCTCTTTATTCTCTTTTTAAAGATTTTTGCTTTCTTTGTGTATCGTCTCATTGATATCACTCACACCTTGTTTGGTGCTAGTGCTAATGATTTCAAATCTCTTTCTGAAAGGGTCTCTAAATTCAGATGGGATGTATTCAATGGCATACTTGTCTCTAGTGGTCTCTTGAAATACCTTTCAGCTTCAACTTGAACTTACATATAACTAGTTGATGTCTGTTCTGCAGTTGCCGCTGATGTTGTTCTGATTGATAATATTGATCTTCTTCACTGTCTCTGTTCACAGATATAGTCATTTTAATGTATTCTATCTGGTAAGGCCCATGTAGATAGTTGCTGTTTATGTAATTGAGAAGGTTGCTTCTAATTAAAGTCGTTGATCTTGTAACATTTCATCATGTGATCTCCAACATTCTTTCTATCACCAAAACCGTATTTTCCACTTACTGAGTTTTCTTCTTTATTTACAATTTTTGTATTCCAGTTGCTAGTAATTATCAGATTGATAAGAAAGATCTGTTTCATTAACGGATAATTGAAATATGGTATATATAAAGAATGAGTCAAGAAAAGTTGAAAGTTGTGAAAAAGTAAATGGAATACTTAAAGATACAGATTTACTTTGCATTACTAAATGTAAACTGAAGAGGACTGGTATTTGACATGTTTAATCTATCAGATGGTCTACTCTGCCAGACAATCGTATAGTCTACTATGCTGCTGTTGCTGTTGTTGTTAGGTGCCATGGAAGTGTAGACTACTCATAGCAACCCTATGAAAAAAAGACCTAAACACTTTTATAACTTTCATCATTTCTCCAAGTTCATAGAGTTTACAGAGGCAAGCTATTTACAGAAATGGATGCCACTACTGCTTCCAAGCTGGTTTTAATCGGGGAGCTCCTCCCAACACTGTCCACCATGGGTAACCATTATCACATTTAACACATCAATGTCACAGTGCTCAGCTTCACAGCAACCACAATTTACCTCTGTACATCAAGTGGACACACCAGGGCTATACGACCTACAAGAGTGTTTGAACAAAAACAGTGAAAAACAGACCTGAGGGCCGTGGATTAGAGTCACTCACCTTTGGCTTGGTTACATCACTTTCAGTCCACAAGGCCAACTGGTCTTTATGTTGTTAAGTGCTGTCGAGTTGTAGGAGACTCATAGTGACCCTATGAACAAAAGTCCTCAACACTTTTGTGATTTTCATTCTTTCTCCAGGTTCATAGGGTTTCCAGTCACTACGCTAGTAATGATAAATTGACGAGAAAAAATTTTGTATTCATTGTCACAAAGATTTCAAGACTTAGTCTCAAAGTGCTATCAGTAATATGATAATATCCATATATCTACTAGGAATAAAACTATTATTAAAAATTAGGCACCACCCATTAATATAAAATATGAAGTAGTTGAACAGTTTTTACCAACTTCTTCAGTCTGAAACTGATCACACATGCAATCAAGATTGATTGATGATTACTGATGTTTAGAATTTGAGAGTTATAAATGAAAAGAATTAGTTGAAAAGCAGGGTCTGGGTGATAGAAATGGTGTTTAGATTACATGATAGAATTTGCAAAACCAACAGCCTTTTCATTGGCAAAGTATATCAAAGGACTATAGATAATATAGTATGTTAATGTTATTTAATGTATAAATACATAAAAATGCATAGGCTGATGTTTATGGGGAACTATTCTAGAATATATTTTTCTATCAAGGCCATGTTTCTATATTCATTTAATAGTGGGTAAATAGGGTGTTGCACATGAAAATAAGCCATAAAATTGAAATTTTACAGATAGTTAAGGCACATGCAGTTATTGTAAATGTCACAAGTCCTAGAACACTTTTTTAAAAAAAATTACATTGTGTATGAGGGGGTGGGGGAAAGGTTATCTAACAAGAGCTGCTAAACTAAGAGTTGAAAATCAATAATCAAAAAAGTTTTATTTCCAGAATAGGCTGTGGTTTTGTTTAAACTGAAGCAAAGTGGCCACATTTCAGTGGAGTAAGTATAAGATGAAGAATAAATTTAAGAGCTGGGTTAACAGTGGCCTTGAGATAAGGGGGCAGGGATAAAGGTGTAGGATGAGTGTGAGAGAGCAAAGTGGAAATGAACAAAAACACAAGACAGAATTGTAAGTTTCTACGCCTTGCCCTTTCCTTTGAGTTTATGTGATGTATTTGGGAGTGAAGTTAACTGCCTGAGAGTTGAAGCTGATTACTGATACTTGGAATAGAATGTTCCTGAGAGACTGCTAATTGAGTGCAAATATTATAGCAAAATCCCACCTTTTTTGCCAACCCTGTGGTCACACCACTGTCCCTTTGCATGTTTGAGTTTGTTGATCAGCACTTTAAAAGTGTTGAGCCCACAGTTGTGATGACCAAACCTTAGGGCTAATGGCAATTAAAATAGAACTTTCTACTGGAAAGAAAAAAGCACCTTTGAGAATAAAATACACCCATATAAGGCAATCATTAGTCCTATGCTTGCCTAATCAGAAAAAAAGTCAATGTATTTATTTCTTTAGGACAAACCTAAACTGATAAATGTGTGCATTGGAGGATAATATTTTTAAAAGTTGGGGTGGATTAGAGAATGGTTATCCAAAATTATTCTAGAGAGATAAACTTGTGGACACTTTATATTTCTTTTCATCCTTTGGTTAATTATTTCAGCTATTGTTTCTCACTGTTCCTAACAGGCCCCAAACCTTCCAATTCTCCTCTTGCTTTCTGTCAGCACTTGGAAACTCTTAGCACATATTAAGAATGTGCATGTTCCAAAGGCCTTTCCTGTGAAACAATGCCATGAGCTTTAATTGTCAACTTTTATAAACACTCAGTGTTATTTAGACTTAATTATTTTTGTTTAAAAAAGAATTCTTTTATTATTTAGATTGATATATGCCCACTGTCATAGAGTCAATTCTATTCATGTTGACTCATCTGCACAGTAGGACAGCCCCTTAAACTTGATAAAGCTATAACTTTCATCAGAGCAAACTGCTGCATCTGCTTCCTGTGGGACAGCTGACTTGGACAGCAACCCAATGCTCAACCCACTGTGCCCCCAGGACTCTTAGATTGACAAATGAGTGGGTTCTTCTAAACAAGCTCTTTTATCCAGCTATAACATATCATCCCATTGTTATCTTGGCAGGTTGCTGCAAATTAACGCCTTTTACAACTTTTAAAAATTCATAGTGTTACAAAACTCTTCAGGAGTACTAACATAGAGCTTAGCATGTCAAATGACTTAGGTCCAATGTCATGGTGTTTATAAAAAACATAGGTTACATTGTTTTGTGGCACAGGATTTTAAACTAAATGAAGCTTGTGACTCAGATTATATCTCTTAAAATAATTTCTAGTAAAAAGAATGTCACTGATTATTCAAAAATTTAAGGAAATTAAAATATGTATGTCTACACAATACATAAGTGACTGACTAAAAGAGCAGCATTGAGAAAGACCCTCTCCTACACACATTTCCACACTTGCAAATTAAGCAGATTTCAGTTCAACTTATTCTACCTGGCATCTTTTTTTTGGGGGGGAGGGGAAAGTAGTGGGTGATTTTGAATCTCTTTTATTTATTCTCTTAAGAAATATTTTAAATGTTTACTTTCTATCACTGTTTATTATTATTTTCTTCCTCATTGTTATGGTGAAAATATACATAACAAAATAAAGGTCAATTTAATCATCTCTACATGTACAATCAGTGTCTTTGTCACTGGTAATATTTCCAATTGTACGAACATTTTTCTTCTTCCTAATCATTCCACTACATTAACATAAACTCAATGTCCCTAAGCAAAAATGTACTCCCTTCTTCCTCTTGTATTCTCCCTCTTGGCAGCTACTCATAATCTTCAGTTTCTACATGTTGCTGTTATTGTCGTTGTTATGTGCTTTCAAGTCGCTTGCGACTCATAGCGACCCTATGTACAACAGCCCTAAACTCTGCTCTGTCCTGTGCCAATCTCACTGTCACTGGCACTCCCATCCCGATTGCCCCAGTCATTGAATCAATCCACCTCATAGAGGGCCTTCCCCTCCTGCACTGTCCCTCCACCCTCCCAAGCATGATGTCCTTC
>NW_006399914.1:2041788-2050381 GCF_000299155.1 Elephantulus edwardii
ACACACACACACACACACACACACACACACACACACACACACAGTTGACTGACTCATATTGTTCTCCGAAGAGCATAACCTGAAGATGAAACCATAGATATGTGTAGAGAGGCTGTTGTTTAAATCGGTAAACAAGACAGGCGTGGGTGTTTTGGGTAAGACAGACTTTGGATATGAGTTTTCTGTTTCGTTTACTCCCACTGTTCAAGATGGATGTACTCATTGCTGACCCGTCAGTAGGTTTTTGAAATGTGAATAGCATGGGAGGAGATTGTCTCTCCATCTCCCACAAAGTCACTTGTGAATTTAAACCAAGAGTGAGGCCCTGGCTTTGGGTTAGCAGTTCCCCTGCCCATGGACCACACCATGAGAGCTCCCTTAGATGGAAGAGTAGATGTTAGAAGACTCTACACCCAGTGTCAACTGTATACTTCCCTTTCTGAACTCTGTACTGCCTTCACCCCCCCATTTTGGAATTCAAACACCAGCCCTCCCACCTTCTGTCAACAGTTCTATGACTTTTAGACAGCACTGAACATATGTTAAGAAGTATTTTAGGTACTCTGAACTTCTTCAACTGAACTGCTAAAAACATCTGACTTTGGCATGCATTCTCCTTTACACCTGAATTTCTTAGCCCAGGGCCAAGGCTGGCAGCAGCGAACTTTGCTGCTAGGCGTGAACATTAGCAGGAGTGAGCTGTTGCCTCTATGAGCTCAACAATATGCTGCTTGCCAAAGTCATCACTCCACCTTGATCTCAAAACTGGTTGAGCTCAGTCAGGATTTCTCTCAGAGCTTGTGACTGTTCTTCCGAAGTCACTGCTTCTAAGGATGCAGACAGGTGGAGGCAGAGCATCAGGGAGAACTCAGCATCACTCAGACCTTAGTCTGTTGCTTAGGGAAGAATCATCAACGGTAGTTAATAAGAATTTCCATATACGTTGTGTGACGAAATCCTTTCTCTTTGCTGCCCCATCAGGAGAGGGTCAGTAAACATTTATGCTATTGGTTTTCCCCCAGAACAACGGGAGACAAATTTTTATTTACTTTGAATGTGACATCATAACAGAAATACGTTTTGAGGAAAATAACCAGATTTTTTATTTGTTGTTTTATGTTTCCTTGTTTTGGTTTTATTTCTTTGTAGTTTTCATTTTAATGCATGAGGAACTATTGAAGAACATGCTCTCTTACACTGGGAAGGTTTAGTACAGTAGCCAAGCCTCTGCTGTAGTTAGATTGTTTTGCTCAGAGCCCTACTCTGTTGACAGAGGTAAATGATTTTGAGCAAGACTTTACATGTATAAGGGGACCAGGGGACCGGACTACTTAATGATGAGCTTGGGATTAACCCAGTTAATCTGTGTTAACTCTTAAAACAGTGCCTGGCACAAAGTAAGGGCTAGATGCTGTATAACTATTAGCTACTCTTACCATCTTTTTTTCATTTGTGTTCATTTCCTCCAATTAAGATTTCACTGGACATCTATTTTGATATGGTCCTGATAAGATGTCTGTTCTAATTCCTGTCTATTCTTCCTTAATTGAGTTGATTCTCAAGGTTAATGCATCTTCATTGATTTATTCCAGAGAAGGTAGAAGATAGTTCAGCGAATATTTAAGCTAGGAGAAACAATTTGGGGCCCAATCTCATTTGCTGGATGATCTAACCCTCTCTGAACTTGAATCTCTCATGTATAAAATGGCAAAAATACTGTTGGCTCTCTTTTAGTCCTTGGATTGCAAGCAAAAAAGGAGAGCAGCAATTTGTAAATTTCAAGATCAATAGGTACTTAGTAATTGAAATAAGATTGTCCTCAAAGATAGGTCCATTTGTTTGAAAGAGATCATAAGGGAGGATAGATACTCAGATACTGACCTAGGCTAGCAGACCTCTGACTGACTAGAAAACGATGGCCCCAGAGCAGAGGAGGTTGAACAAGCAAACCAATTGGCTGGTGCCATGGTAACAGCTTCCAAAGAGACTTGCCTGTGGCTATGTCTACACAAGCCCCTGAAAAGTAAAGCGTTCAATCAATGAGTTACATTGTCCACTTGACACTTCAACCAATCAATGTGGCTAATCTTGTCACTGAATTAATTTGTCTGCTTTTCTATGATGCAGCTAGAGGGAAATTGTGTGTTTTTCCAATTATAGTAAATCCCCAGGTTACAAAGGTCAGACTTTTGGATACCTCTTACTTGCCCTTTAAAGTTATGTAAATTTGCCCTCACTTTAAACAATTGAACCAGCCCCTACTGGAAACAAATTCTTCACAATCATCTTCACTTGCTGCACTTGCAGCTTTTAAATAATGATTGAGAAGGCTTTGGATTTTTTTTCTTGCACTAAAACTAAACCCACACGAGGACCAAGACATGGAGGTCATCCAGATGCAAGGGTATCAAGAAATATTGCTATTGAATGGTAGCTAGTTAAATCTAGCATCATTGGTGGAGGAGGACAGGTCTGTTGGGGAGACAGTTTGCCTTTAGCAGCCAGCCTTTAATTTGTGCCCTGAACATCTTTTTAAGAATCAGGTGATATAGTAAATATTTAATGTTAGAGTAAAAAACAATGTCCTGTTATACTTTAAAGACATCTCTCAAATGATTGTATACCAATCTGCTATGCGCAGCATCCTATTAAATATCCAGAAACTCTATGAACAGTGCTCAGGTCTTTCATTTATAGGGTCTCTATGAGTCATCTACCACTCAACAGCACTTAACAATAATAACAGCGACAACAGAGAGAGAGCTACATTGGCCTAGTGGACAGAAAGTCATGCTACCAAGCCCAAGGTGGGTGATTTTAATCTGCGACCCTCAGGCCTGGTTTAAATTGTTGCTGTTTTTTGGTTTTGTTTTCTGTCAAACATTCTTCTATGTGGTATAGCACTGGTCTGTGCATTGCTGTACAGAGGTAACTCATTGTTGCTGTGATGCTAAACACTGTGACACTGATGTTTCAAATGTGAGAATGGTTACCTATGGTGGACAGTGTTTAGTGGAGCTTCCTGATTAAAACAAGCTTGGAAGCAGGAGTGGTGTCTACTTCCGAAATGGCTTGCCTTGGGAAACGCTATGAACAGTGCTCAGGTCTTTCATTCATAGGGTCGCTATGAGTTGTCTACAACTGGACAGCAGTTAACAACAACACAATTTTTAAAAATCAAGCACAGACTGGGGAAAAAATATTTGGCAATGATATGTCTGATAAGGGACTTATATCTAGAATTTATAGAATACTCGAACACCACAACAAGATAAAGGTAAATAACCCAAGTTAAAAATGGGCACAGGATGTGAACAGACACCTCATCAAAGAAGACATTCAGATGACGAACAAACACATGAAGAAGTGTTCAAAATCCCTAGCTCTAAGAGAGATGCAAATCAAAACAACTATGAGATCTTATCCCAGTAAGAATAGCAAAATTCTACAGAGGAGCAAACAACAAATGCTGGCACGGTTGTGGAGAAACTGGAACCCTTATTCACTGTTGATAGGAGTGTAAAATGGTGCAACCACCGTGGTTGTATGGCGCTTTCTCAAAAAGTTGGAAATAGAAATAGCATCTGACCCAGCAATTCCACTACTGGGAATATACCCCAAAGAGACCATAACTGACACCCAAGCAGATATATGTACACCCATGTTTATTGCGGCTTTGTTCACAATAGCAAAGAGTTGGAAACAACCCAAGTGCCCATCAACAAACGAACGGATAGAGAAGCTGTGGCATAATCACACAGTGGAATACTATACTGCTTTGAAAAAACAAAGAACTCATGAAATATTACATAAAATGGGTGACCCTGGAGGACATTATGCTGAGTGAAATACCTCAGTCACAAAAGGACAAATATTGCATTGTGCCACTGTTGTAAAATGGGTTGGAGGGAACATCGGGGTGAGGAGAACCCAAGGAAAGAGGGGATAAATAGTGTTTACTGCATGAAACAGATAAGAGAGAGAACTGTTTAAAAGGAATATGGGATCAGGTATTATTTTCATGACAAGATTACCAAAAAAGAAATGCATAGTAAAGTAACTGTGGACTTGGGTGGGGATTGTGTCACAATGAAATATTTTTTTTTCTTTTCAAAGAGAATAACGAACGGGGAGAAGGGTGAGCAGGGAGGAAAATGTGCAAACAATGAATGAGTTGGGAAAAATTAAATGAAAAGAATAGGTTGTAAAAAAAATATGTTGCATCAAAAATCATTAATAAAAAACTAAAAAATATTTTAAAAAATTTAAAAATGAAACAAACAAACACACTGCTGTTGAGTCAGCTCTGACTCATGGTGGTTCTCCTTCAGATCTCCAAGGTTGTTGCAGAATCTTACCAGGAGACTGCGTCATCTGGTGCATTCAAACCACCAACCTTTTCGTTCACAGCACAGTACATATCTCACCTCCCGCTAAAGTAAGGGCTTCTAAAGTAGGTAAGGCTAAGTAAGAACTGTATGTACTTATTCAATTTAACTACAACACAAGAGCAGGTTTATTCAGGCTGGGGACTGCCTATATAGAGATGCTGTTGCTGTGTACCGTGGAGTCAGAACAAACCCATAACGGACCTTCTTCAGAGTACCTGGTAGAGTTGAACTACAAACCTTTGGTTGGTGGTGCAATTCTTTACCACTAAGCCACCAGAGCACCCTCTATATAGGAAAAGTAGACTTAATCTCCATTCATTTATTAGCATCACATTAGACCTCTCCTACCACTTTGTAAAGGTTTCAATAACCTTCAAAAAATTGATGCAACAAACATTGGATGACCACTGTGGTAGAGAATAAATTTTTGGGTGACATCAGACATGTTTATTTGAAGGTAATCATAAGTGCTTTCTTCTGCAATATAAAGCTAATATTATCTTTTTTTCCTCTGGTTGTTTTGGAGATACAAAAAAATACTGTGTATGAGTATGTTTTATGAACAATACAGTCTGATATAAGTAGCCTCTCTCTTCCTGTCTGGGTGACTTCCCAAAGGGAGTTAAAACTATTATTTCTGTGGTTTGACTCAGGAGTCAGGAGGGCTGTGAGCTAATGCCCTCTTGGGTAAAGGTGAGTTGAAGGCAAACTCCACAGGTAACTGCAGAGGCTCCATGACTCAACCACTGGCACTTCTGAAGGCCAGGTGATTTCCAAGACAATAAAATCCTGGTTGATTGTACAGCCAAACCACTAAGATCCAAACCAAACCTACTGCCAAGGTCTGATTCTGGCTCACGGAAACCCTATAGGGCAGAGTGAAGCGGCCCATTAAGTTTCCCACCCGCTGTCAGTGAGTTAGTACCTCCTCCTAGGGACTCAGACTGGATACCTTAATGGCAGGAGATTGCCCACCTCCCATGGACAAGCTGGTGCGTTTGAATTGCCTTTTGGTTAGCAGTGAAATTCCCAGCAGACTCTGTCACCAGCACATTTTCCCCTCTTTTAACTCAGCCCCTCAACTCTTTGCCATTGTGCTGGAACCAACTCATGGAAAAGTAGCAGGTTTTCAGAAGCTGTAAATTTGCATGGGAGGAGATTGCCTCTTTCTCCCTTCAGAGACCCTGGTGAATCTGAACCACCAGGAAGGTTAACAGCACAACTTCCTATGGACTTCACCACGAGAACTTGTTCACATTTCCCCGTTAGAGGGCACAGCCTACTGACTTCCTATGTGTGTGGTTGTGTGGATGATGGAGGAGAACACTATCTCTCTCTTCACATCTTCAACTAAAGCTGTATCTGCAACAGAAAGTGGAAGAATAGTGCCAGTGGAATGGGGAAAAAATCATAAATGATACTTGATTTGCTATCAGATAAAAGGAATTGTTATATTTAAAAAGTTACATTTGATCAGTGAGTCTTTAGAACAGAGTCCTTGACTGAGGAAGTTTTCTTTGGTTCTTGATGATATAGTATAAGTAAAAGGGAGTGAGTTTTCATCAAGCACTTTTTGTTTAGCAGCAGTTTCTTAACATTTGGTCCAGCAGCATCAGCATCACCACCACCTGGGTGCTTGTTAGACATGGAGAGCTCCAGCACGTCACACTTTGATGAAACAGCCTCTTTACAAGGAGAGGCCCAGGAGGCTGGGTTTTGAAAAACTGCCCCAGTCTTTCTGATGTTCAGTACAGTATAACAAACAGATTTAAGAGGATTACTCTGTAGTCTGAATTTAAGGCCTTAAAAGCATCTTTGAAATGAAATAACGATGAAAGCAAATGTAGATTTTGTGTTTGTTATCCCATACTTACGTGAATAAATTTAAGATTGTTGTTGTTAGATACAACTGAATTGGAACAAACCCACAGCTGACCCTCCAGTGGGTTTTCAGAGGTGGTAAATCACATGGGAGGATGGTGTTCATCTTTCTCCTGCGGAGCAGCTGGTGGATTCAAACCATATGCCTTTGAGTTGACAGTGCAGCTCCATACCACTAGACCACCAGAACCAAAGTGTAAGATTAGCATGCCTTTATCATTTCCATTGTCCTGGGAAAACCAAATTTCCTTCCAAAGCTGCTGCTTGTTGTTGTTAGTTGCAGTTTTGTTGCCTCTGTCTCACAGTGACCCCGAGTACCACAGACCAAAACATTGTTCAGTCCCACCGGAGCTTAACAATCCCTGACCTGCTCAAGTCTATCACTGCAGTCACTGTGTAAATTTGGGAACTTGTAACTTGTGGAGTCCTATGTCAGACAATATTGTACACTCTGCACCAGACAATGGAGTTCTGGTGGTCTAGTGGAAAGAAGCTGTGCTGCAATCCTGAAGGCACATGGTTCAAGTCCACCAGCTGCTCCATGGGAGAAGGATGGGCAGGCTCCTCCTGTACAATCAATTGCCTCTGAAAACCTGCCAGACGGTCAACTATAGGCCAGTTCTGACTCGATGGCACACAACAACACAATATGCCAGATAATAGGGAACTCTAGTGACCTAATGTTAAGAAGCTGAACTGTAATCCTAAAGGCACGCTGTTCAAAGCCACCAGATGTTCTGTGGAAGAAGGATTAGCAGTCTCCTCCCATGTAATTCACTGCCTCTGAGACCCCCTTGCAAGTCAGCCTCGTTGACTTTGACTTAGTTCTGAGGGGTTGGTCCATAGTGTGCTGTGCTGTTAATTGAAAAGCCACACGTGTCTCTGATGGTTTGACTCTGTCAATGGCTCCCTAAGGTTAAGAGAAGCACCCTTCTCTACTTAAGATTTACAAGCTTGGAAACCTGATCGAAGATCTCTCTGAATCAGAATAGACTGTACGACAGTGAGTAATAGTAGTAATATCAGACAATATGACCTAGTGGTGAGAAATTGCACTACCACACTAAGTCAGGTGGTTCGAATCCACCACCTGCTCAATGGGAAAAAGAGGGGCATCTCCTCCTGTACACATTAGTCTCTGAAAACCCACTGGAGGGTGTGAATTATAAGTCACTTCCAACTAATAACAGCCTAACAACAACGGGTCTCCTGTAGTGTCAGTTAATACACCAAACCTCTATGAAGTTCAAGAGCAGCATCAGAAACTTGATGCTTGGTGAGTGCTCATCATGTCTACGGGCAACTAATGGCTTTGACCTCTTTAAATGAGTATGCATTTTTGCCAAAGTGCTGACCTTTTTATGGGTCTGCCAGGGAGAGAGAGTCTACAGAAGCCAAATCCCTAGGGAATGAGATCCCTCTGGGGTGTAGCCCAGCTGCACCCGCTTTGGAGGCAGGGGAATGTAGGCCTCACTTCTGCCTGTCAGGGCTGTGCTCGTTTGTTCACGATATCAAGGCAATGGTGATTTCTTGTAATTTCAGGGCACAGAGAAATAATAACTAACATTTAAAGCTTAAAAATTAAGATGAACATACAGCCTCTGGTTACGTATTGATCCAGACCTGGGTTATTTTTAAAAAGCAAATCAGCCCACTGTGCTGACACTCAGTGAATCCATCTTACCTACTTCATCTTGCTGTCGGTGTGCCATGATCTAGTGGGTACTAAAGACAATATATTAAGGGGTGGTTGTTGCAGCTGGATGGTTGTGCTTGCTTTTCTCTCCCTCTCTCTTTTTAATTATCCTTTGTTAGTGCAAATATTATTCCATATGAGCAATTTTTTCATATATAGGGGTTAGAAGGCTTCAAAAGGATGTATCTTAGCTACCCACGTGAAACACACTGGAGATAAGGGAGGCCAAACTCTAACTTAACCCCATACTGGAAGATTACTGACCATTCCTTAAAAACGATGATCCATCTGCCTGTCCTGAAGCCTCCCAGGCTGTGACACAGTTTTAGCAGCATGAAATCCTGGATATTTCTAATGATATTGAGTATACTAAATAATAGAAAATGCAAAATAAGAACTGTGTCTTAGAAGTACAGCCAGAATGTTCCTTGGAAGTGGGGATGGCAAGACTTTGTGTCTGATGTGCCTTGGACATGTTGTAAGGAGAGGCTGGTCCCTGGAGAAGGGCCTTGTGCTTGGTAAAGTAGTTGTTGTTGTTGTTATGTGCCATCGAGTTGCTTGCGACTCATAGCGACCCTATGTACAACAGCCCTAAACTCTGCTCTGTCCTGTGCCAATCGCACTG
>NW_006399914.1:2050481-2061402 GCF_000299155.1 Elephantulus edwardii
CAGAGCTCAAAGGCATCAATTCTCCTTCTATCCTCCTTAGTCATTGTCGACGAAGTTTCTACATACTTACTTATTTAATATATGCAGAAGTATACAATGTATGTCCTTCTAGCTCTGGTGGCCTAAGAGGAATTGTGCTGCCAATCCAAAGGCATGCATTTCAAATCCATCAACTACTCTATGGAAGAAAGATGGACATTCTCTTCCTGTTCAATTAACTGCTTTTGAAAACCCACTAAAGAATCAGCTGTGAATGCGTTCCAACTTGATGTTACATAACTACAACATGACTGATATATTTGCTTCTCATGATACTTTCAAGGTTCATCTTTATGGGACATGCATCAGGTCTTCATTTCTCTTTATGGTTGGGTAGTATTAATTGTGTATATGCCTTATTATTTTTTTTCAATCATTCATCTGCTGATGCACATTTAGTTTAGTGTTGTTTTTAATAATACATGTTACGAATTGGATTATGTTCTCCAAAGAGTTATATTGAAATCTTATCCCTTTTACCTGTAAATATGACCCTGTTTGGAAAGAAGGGGTTTGTTATGTTAATAAGGCCATTCCAGAGTAGAGTGAGTCCCAAACATTCCTTTTCAAGTGATGTCTTGTAAAAGGGATTGTAGTCCCAGAGAGACAGGAAGTAAAGACCTGGAGAGACCACAGGAAATACCTGGGGGCAGACTCCACAATGGAGGCAGCTGCATCCATTTATGTGCATAAATAGCAAATGATCACCAGGGATGGAAGGTAGTCAGCAGAAGCCAGGAGAGAAGACCACAGAAGGAATCAGCATGGTTCAGGACTCTAATGTGGGTTTTTAACTTTCTAAACTATGAGAAAATTATTGTCTGTTCTTTAAAACCACCCACAAATGGTATTTTTGTTACAGCAACGCTGGGTAAGTAAGACAATATGTTCTTTCATTCCTTCGGCAGATATTTGTTCTGCATCTTCTATGTGTCAGTTCTCCTCCCACAGTTTGGCAGATACAACTGTGAACAAAACAATGTCTTTTCTCCCAGGAGCTTAACATTCTATTGAGGGAAGACAGCAAAAAACACACACACACAGAAAAAGAAATTCAAGTAAGTGACGCAAAGTACTGATGTGGATACCAAGAGGAGTAAAATTTGTCTTTGCCATCCATGGTGCTTATAGGAAAACATGTAAGTAATGAAGGTGTTACAAATGTAGTGTGGCTGGACTATTGTGAATAGTTCCAAACTATTTTTAAATGAATGTTATTAAATATTCCCCAATATTTGAACTTAATTATTACTAAGTGGAAGTTAACCCAAATACAAACCTACAGCTATTGAATTAATTCTAAGCCAGAGCATCCCTCCAGGACAGAGTAGAAATGCCCACAGAATTCCCAAGGCTGCCAGTCTTTATGAAAGCAGTCTGCTCAGGCATTCTCTTACAGAGCACATGATGGGTTCCATCCACTGTCTTTCTGGTTGACAATTAAATACTCTAGTCACTCTACCACCAAGGAACCTAAATGGCAGGTGAACTTTTAATAATCCAGTTTTGTTTCCTTATAAAATGTCAACTAGTCCACAGGTGGAAGCCTGAAAGATCCCTTTACAGAAACATAAACAAAATGAAATAAAAAACAAACACAGACTGAATCAGAAAAAGAAATGAAAAAAGCAGCTGCCTCATAACAGAAATACAAAGTATGTCCCCAAACCACTTTCCCTATCACCTTTCTGGATGATCACAAACCAGTGCACCTGGACTTGCAAGCATCTCATGCAGCCGAGTTATGAGTTTTTCACTTTCCCTCCAGCCATGGTAGACAACACATAACCATTTAGTTGGCTCAAATGAGTCAACATTGCTACATGTATTGTACCAAATGTCAAACCCTTGCTTAAGTCCACAAATCTGACTAAACTCTTTGTATTTCAAATCTCTCTATTTCTCTTTCTCTCCTGTTAAAGAGCAGAATGTCCTTCCTAAAGTTCCTTGCATTCTGCTTAAGCCCTGTTGTCTGTCTAAGCAGTTGGTAAGCCCCCTCTCTGTGTGTCGTGGTGTCCTACGCATCTGTCTTTAGAGCTCTCCTAAATCTTGCTGGCTACTTGTGTGTACATAGCAGCTCTCAGTGTACCTGAGTTTTCCTCAAGAGTTCCCAGGCTCATCATATTTGTAGGTTCAGAGTCTTGAGTAGCGCAGGATGCCCATTAATTGAAACACAAAATTTAGGAATCAGTACTGTCAAATTGACGTTCAAGCTATGTTTAGAAGAGCCCAGGGATATCATGCTGATAGCAGATGAATCATAGCAGAGAATGCCAGAAGAATATCTATTTGTTTTTATTTATCATACAAAAGCATTAGACTATCTGGATCACAACAAGTTTTGACTAATAGTGAAAAGAATAGGAATCCTAGAACCCTTAATTATGCTCATGTGAATCATATACCTAGACCAACGAGCCATTGTCTGAAAAGAACAAAGAAGCACTGCATGGTATAAAATCAGGAAAGTAGAGCATCGGGATTGTATCCTTTCTCCCTACCTCTTCAATATGTTTGCTGAGCAAATCATTTGAAAAGTTGGATTCTGTGAAAAAGAATGTGACATCAGGATTTGAAAAAGATTCATCAGCAACCTGCATTTTGCAGATAACACAATATTGCTTACTGAAAGTGAGAACATGAAATGCTGCAGAAGATCAAGGACTAGAGCTTTCAAATATGGATTGTATCTCAACATTAGGAAGACAGAAATTCTCACCACTGGGTTAATAGGTAATATCTTGGTAAATGGAGAAAATATTGAATTTGCAAACAGTTTCCGCTTACTTGGATCCACAGTCAACCCCGTTGGTGCCAGCAGTCAGGAGATCAGAAGACATATTACTTTGGGAAAATTCACTCTCAGAAACTTCTCCAAATTACTGAAAAGCAGTGATGTCAGTAAGAAGAATAAAGTGCTTCTGGTTCAGGCCATGGTCTTTTCAGTCACTTGCTATGCATCTGCAAGTTGGACATTCAATTAGGATGACAGAACAGTTGATGCCTATAAGTTGTGGAGTTGGAGAAGAACCCTGATTATCCCATGGTATACCAAAAGAACAAACAGGCCTTGAGAAAAGTGCAGCCAGAGTGCTCCTTGGAGGTAAGAATGCTGACCCTTCATCTCACATACTTTGGACATGTTTCTAGGAGAGATTATTCCTTGGCAAAGGACATCAATTAAGAAAGGTGGCGGGTCAATGAAGGAGAGAGAGACATTCAACAAGATGTATTGACACAGTAACAACAACAAGGGGCCCTAGTGTATCCGAGATGTGGAGGATGGCACAGGCTAGGACAGGGCTCAGATCTCTTGTTCACAGGGTTGCTATAAGTCATGCTCCACTTGGCAGCACTTATCAACAACAATGTGTCAAATTACCCAATAAGCAAGGCAAACATGGCCTTTCTACTAACTTAGAATAAACAAATTAGCCTATTTTCTAACACATCAATGATTCTACTTGTACACATGGCTGACATCTGCCTTTCCCACCCCCACAGCATCTCCCTATAGAATCAGAACCTCTTTTCAAACTTCCCTTCCTGTGTAGGGACAGAGCATCCTGTAAGCAAGACAAGCGCAGGTGTACTATAACTAACAAATTCCCTTGTTCATCATTCTGTCAAAGACCTAGTGAAACCCATGTGATACCACCTGATCATTACAGATTAGTAAGAACGCACAGACAAGCCCATGCTTGCCCACCTTGCTTATTGAGTAACCTGCACCAGTAATCAGGAGGCATGACTTGAGTTATTTATGTAAACCTTGCATCCAGAATGTTCTCATCTATAAAATGGGGTTAAACTATAGTATCTGTCTCAGAATTGTGAAAATCCGTGGTCTAGTGTGCAGGTAATTGTGCTACTACTCCAAGACAGCAGGCAGGAGACAAATTGCATTGGGAATGTCAGCTGTGAGGGACCTCTCAAGAGTACGGAAGAGTAACGACATCAGGCTGGAGACCAAGGTGCACCTGATCCAGGCTATATAGTCTTTGCAATTACGTGCTGTGAATTGGAGAGTTAGACAGTGAATAGGGATGATAGAGAGACTTGATGCCTTTGAGCTGTGGTGCTGGAGAAGAGTGTTGAATATACTATAGACACTGCTAGGAGAACAAATAGATTTGACCTGGAGAGATTTAAACCAGGCTGCTCTTTGCAGTCAAGGATTCTGAAGCTTTGTCTGACATACTTTGAGCATGGTGCAAGGAAAGACTGGTCCTTGGAGAGGAACATCATGATTGGGAAAGTGGAGGGACAGAGCAGGAGAGGAAGACCCTCGATGAGATAGATTTCATCGAGTGATGATGAGTGAGTGGAGTGGTGGGAATGAGTATGTCAGAGATGGTGAGGTTGGCACAGGATAGAACGGCATTTAGGGCTCTTGTGCATAGGGTTGCTATGAGTCGCAAGCGACTCGATGGTAAATAATAACACCAACAACAACAACTCCTCTGAGATTGACTTCACCTAGTTGGGAGTTTGAATTCACCAGCAGTTCCAAGGGAGAAAGATGGGAAATGTCTTCCTGTTTGACTTCTGGTCTTGGAAACACAAGGTTCAGCTGAGAGTTGGTTCTGACTTGATAGCAATGAGTGAGTGAATTCATGGTTTGATCTAAAGATTCAATGAAACAGTAGTTCCTGGCACACACGCCAAAACCAAACTCACTACCATATAGTGGCCATATAGGACAGAATAGCACTGCCCTATAGAGTTTCTGAGGCAATATATTACAGGAACAGCCAGTGAGTTCAAACTGAATGCATTAGCAGCCCAGCTCTTAATCCATTAGGGTTTCTGTCTGGTGCATAGAATACTTATGATTTGTTTCCATTAATAATACATCCAACAATTTTTTTTTATTTTAAGATCCTGATATTTGCCAATCACAATCTATTACAAAATAAACATGAAATGACTATAACTCAAATCAGATTCCTGGAATATTCTAGGAAAACTTTTCTTCAGCCCAAGACTTGCCAATTTTGATGATTCTACCATATGATAGCTTTTTCATAATTGTTTTCCCTTTTGTGACTGTAAAACTTTGAATGATTTATTTATTTACACACACACACATTCTTGAGTATTTGAAAAAGTATTTGTGCAAGTAAATGAGGAAGCAATTAAAGAAGATTGAAATGGTCTTGAACTCTAATTCCAGCAGTCACTGAATAGGTACAAGATCCATTCCTAAGTGTGTCTTTAGGTTTAATTTGTTGATAAATTGGTACAGGTACATACTGTTCTTATTTATCCTTCTTCTGGTGGCCTAGTAGGTAAGACACGTTTACTGCCAACCTTAAGATCAACCTTAAGATTGGAGGTTCAAATCTACTAGCTGATCTGTGTGGGAAAGATGAACCATCTTCCATTCAGTTTACAGCCTCTGGAAACCTGTTGGTGGATCAGCTGAGTCAGTTCCTACTTGATAGCAATGAGCAGTGATGGCAAGAAAAGACTCAAAGATTGTCTAGTGATTTAAAACCTGTATGTACAGCAAGTGAAGGTGATTATGATTAGCGTATTATGAGGAGGAATTGGTTTAATCCTTTCAAAGTGAGGGCAGTGTTACATAACGTTAAAGAGTAAGAAGGCAGAGTGCTGTCCATAAGTTGATGTTCCTTAGCTGAGAAGTTACTGTATTGAAGTGTCAGAGTCTTCTGTTACCACATTGGTCCAAAATAAGAAGACAGGAAAGCAGGCCACATTTAGGATAGAAATTCTTTTTTATTTAACATACATATTAAGTCCATTGTTGTTATTATTATGTGCCATAGAGCTGCCAGTGGTGTTTCAGAGACAGTAAATTTCAGGGAAGGAAATGCTGATCTTTCTCTTGAGGAGCACCTGGTGGATTTGAACAATGTACTTTTAGGTGGGCGATGGAACTCTTCACCACTGGGTTACCAGTGTCCCCTAACAAGTCCTATAGAGAATATGTTTCTTCATATCAGCCTTTTGGTTGTGATGGTGGTGGTTGTGTACTGTCCAGTTGACCCATAGCTGACCCTCAGGTGGGTTTTCAGAGGCAGTTAATCACACCGGAAAAGACTGCTTATCCTTCTCCTGGAGAGCATCTGGTGGATTCAAACCAAGTGCCTTCAGGATTGCAGCACAAGTTCTTGCCACTAGGCTACCAGTGCTCCCTCTCACATTGGTAAAGAAGGAAATAAAACCCAACAAAACCACTATCTAAAGTTCAACTATTGTTCTCTTCCCACCCAGATCAAAGAAACGTGAAGAAGATCAAGGATTCATGCAGGGGGGTGGGGGGAGTTCAAAAGAGTAATATACCTTTCAAACTACAGACCCCATAACCCTGAAACCAGAAGAACTAGATAGTTGACTTATCACCACTATGAGAGGGATCACACTAGGATTCCATGATAGAGTGGGAGAAAAATGACCAGACTTCCTGGTCTAATAGATGCTGGTCAATCCCCAGGACTCTGGCCCTTCAATACCCTTCAGGCCTGCCACTGAACTTACTCCTTTATTTTCAATGAAACAATATACAGCCCTATAAAGTGAACAGTAACTGCAAGGAGGTTAGGATTTCCTAGAATCACTAACCCTACAAGATCAAAGGCAGCATTTGCCCAGGAATTTAAAAAACATCAGAAGGCACGAAGGGATAAGAAAGAAGAATGGATGGCAAGAGTAAATAGGGAGGCAGTGGAAGGGATGTTTTGCAATCAGTGTCTCAACCAGACAGTAAATACACTGTTTAATGGAAATTTACTGTGAACTTTCACCCACATTGCAATAAAAAGGTAAAGAAAAATCCATATTGGATGGAGTGTTAAAAATGTGAAATGTATATGAGCTTTGCATTTTAAACTAGAATATTAGGGTGCTATTTAATACTCCAGTACAAAAGAATTTCTTTTTTTTCTGGGTGACTACTAAACTCTTAACCTGGTAAGGCCTGATTCAGATATCACGTTCCCCATAAAGCCTTTCTGTATATTAGCCACAACCACTTGGAGGTGCCTTTGGTCCCCTGTGTATTTGAAATATTTGTTTCCTTATCTCCCACCCTCACCCACTATCCCTTCTTAAGGACCTGGTTGTAGTGGGTGGTGGTTAGTTATGGTGGTGTTGATTCCAACTCATGGTGACCCTGTGTGTGCAGAGTAGAACTACGAACGCCAGGACTGTCAGGATGTGACCCTTTTGAAGCAAACCTCCAGACCTTTCCTCTGAAGGTCTCTGAAAATTTCTTCTGAGGGGGTGGGTTACAAATGCCAACCTTTCAGATTGTGGCCAGGTATTTGCTTGCACCACCCAAGAGCTCCTAGACTTTGACTTGGAAATCTCTATTTCTAGTGCTCTAATTGGTTCTGGGACAATGCAGTTACTAGAAAAAAGATAAAAATATAAATGTGTGTGTGTGTGTGTGTGTGTATGCAAGTTCTAGTGGCTTAGTAGCTAAGGTGCTGTACTTTCAACCCAAAGGCATATATGGTTTGAATCTGCCCGCTGCTATGCTGCATCACAGGTGAAGGGTGGGCAGTCTTCTTCTGTGTGATTTATAGCCTCTGAAAACCCACAGGAGGTCTGCTATTGGGTTGGCTCCGACTCTATGGTACAACACACCACACACACACACACACACACACACACACACACACACACACAGAGTTGACTGACTCATATTGTTCTCCGAAGAGCATAACCTGAAGATGAAACCATAGATATGTGTAGAGAGGCTGTTGTTTAAATCGGTAAACAAGACAGGCGTGGGTGTTTTGGGTAAGACAGACTTTGGATATGAGTTTTCTGTTTCGTTTACTCCCACTGTTCAAGATGGATGTACTCATTGCTGACCCGTCAGTAGGTTTTTGAAATGTGAATAGCATGGGAGGAGATTGTCTCTCCATCTCCCACAAAGTCACTTGTGAATTTAAACCAAGAGTGAGGCCCTGGCTTTGGGTTAGCAGTTCCCCTGCCCATGGACCACACCATGAGAGCTCCCTTAGATGGAAGAGTAGATGTTAGAAGACTCTACACCCAGTGTCAACTGTATACTTCCCTTTCTGAACTCTGTACTGCCTTCACCCCCCCATTTTGGAATTCAAACACCAGCCCTCCCACCTTCTGTCAACAGTTCTATGACTTTTAGACAGCACTGAACATATGTTAAGAAGTATTTTAGGTACTCTGAACTTCTTCAACTGAACTGCTAAAAACATCTGACTTTGGCATGCATTCTCCTTTACACCTGAATTTCTTAGCCCAGGGCCAAGGCTGGCAGCAGCGAACTTTGCTGCTAGGCGTGAACATTAGCAGGAGTGAGCTGTTGCCTCTATGAGCTCAACAATATGCTGCTTGCCAAAGTCATCACTCCACCTTGATCTCAAAACTGGTTGAGCTCAGTCAGGATTTCTCTCAGAGCTTGTGACTGTTCTTCCGAAGTCACTGCTTCTAAGGATGCAGACAGGTGGAGGCAGAGCATCAGGGAGAACTCAGCATCACTCAGACCTTAGTCTGTTGCTTAGGGAAGAATCATCAACGGTAGTTAATAAGAATTTCCATATACGTTGTGTGACGAAATCCTTTCTCTTTGCTGCCCCATCAGGAGAGGGTCAGTAAACATTTATGCTATTGGTTTTCCCCCAGAACAACGGGAGACAAATTTTTATTTACTTTGAATGTGACATCATAACAGAAATACGTTTTGAGGAAAATAACCAGATTTTTTATTTGTTGTTTTATGTTTCCTTGTTTTGGTTTTATTTCTTTGTAGTTTTCATTTTAATGCATGAGGAACTATTGAAGAACATGCTCTCTTACACTGGGAAGGTTTAGTACAGTAGCCAAGCCTCTGCTGTAGTTAGATTGTTTTGCTCAGAGCCCTACTCTGTTGACAGAGGTAAATGATTTTGAGCAAGACTTTACATGTATAAGGGGACCAGGGGACCGGACTACTTAATGATGAGCTTGGGATTAACCCAGTTAATCTGTGTTAACTCTTAAAACAGTGCCTGGCACAAAGTAAGGGCTAGATGCTGTATAACTATTAGCTACTCTTACCATCTTTTTTTCATTTGTGTTCATTTCCTCCAATTAAGATTTCACTGGACATCTATTTTGATATGGTCCTGATAAGATGTCTGTTCTAATTCCTGTCTATTCTTCCTTAATTGAGTTGATTCTCAAGGTTAATGCATCTTCATTGATTTATTCCAGAGAAGGTAGAAGATAGTTCAGCGAATATTTAAGCTAGGAGAAACAATTTGGGGCCCAATCTCATTTGCTGGATGATCTAACCCTCTCTGAACTTGAATCTCTCATGTATAAAATGGCAAAAATACTGTTGGCTCTCTTTTAGTCCTTGGATTGCAAGCAAAAAAGGAGAGCAGCAATTTGTAAATTTCAAGATCAATAGGTACTTAGTAATTGAAATAAGATTGTCCTCAAAGATAGGTCCATTTGTTTGAAAGAGATCATAAGGGAGGATAGATACTCAGATACTGACCTAGGCTAGCAGACCTCTGACTGACTAGAAAACGATGGCCCCAGAGCAGAGGAGGTTGAACAAGCAAACCAATTGGCTGGTGCCATGGTAACAGCTTCCAAAGAGACTTGCCTGTGGCTATGTCTACACAAGCCCCTGAAAAGTAAAGCGTTCAATCAATGAGTTACATTGTCCACTTGACACTTCAACCAATCAATGTGGCTAATCTTGTCACTGAATTAATTTGTCTGCTTTTCTATGATGCAGCTAGAGGGAAATTGTGTGTTTTTCCAATTATAGTAAATCCCCAGGTTACAAAGGTCAGACTTTTGGATACCTCTTACTTGCCCTTTAAAGTTATGTAAATTTGCCCTCACTTTAAACAATTGAACCAGCCCCTACTGGAAACAAATTCTTCACAATCATCTTCACTTGCTGCACTTGCAGCTTTTAAATAATGATTGAGAAGGCTTTGGATTTTTTTTCTTGCACTAAAACTAAACCCACACGAGGACCAAGACATGGAGGTCATCCAGATGCAAGGGTATCAAGAAATATTGCTATTGAATGGTAGCTAGTTAAATCTAGCATCATTGGTGGAGGAGGACAGGTCTGTTGGGGAGACAGTTTGCCTTTAGCAGCCAGCCTTTAATTTGTGCCCTGAACATCTTTTTAAGAATCAGGTGATATAGTAAATATTTAATGTTAGAGTAAAAAACAATGTCCTGTTATACTTTAAAGACATCTCTCAAATGATTGTATACCAATCTGCTATGCGCAGCATCCTATTAAATATCCAGAAACTCTATGAACAGTGCTCAGGTCTTTCATTTATAGGGTCTCTATGAGTCATCTACCACTCAACAGCACTTAACAATAATAACAGCGACAACAGAGAGAGAGCTACATTGGCCTAGTGGACAGAAAGTCATGCTACCAAGCCCAAGGTGGGTGATTTTAATCTGCGACCCTCAGGCCTGGTTTAAATTGTTGCTGTTTTTTGGTTTTGTTTTCTGTCAAACATTCTTCTATGTGGTATAGCACTGGTCTGTGCATTGCTGTACAGAGGTAACTCATTGTTGCTGTGATGCTAAACACTGTGACACTGATGTTTCAAATGTGAGAATGGTTACCTATGGTGGACAGTGTTTAGTGGAGCTTCCTGATTAAAACAAGCTTGGAAGCAGGAGTGGTGTCTACTTCCGAAATGGCTTGCCTTGGGAAACGCTATGAACAGTGCTCAGGTCTTTCATTCATAGGGTCGCTATGAGTTGTCTACAACTGGACAGCAGTTAACAACAACACAATTTTTAAAAATCAAGCACAGACTGGGGAAAAAATATTTGGCAATGATATGTCTGATAAGGGACTTATATCTAGAATTTATAGAATACTCGAACACCACAA
>NW_006399914.1:2069687-2095330 GCF_000299155.1 Elephantulus edwardii
TCTTCTCAGAGTCAGCCACAGTTTGTTATGATATTGTAGCTGATGTTAGATGGTAAAGTAGAGGGTTCACAAAAAAGACCACCCTCAGCGAGATGCATTGACACAGTGGCTTCCCCAGTGAGTTCAAACATTGTGACAATTGTGTAGATAATACAAGACCGGGCAACATTTCATTGTGTCATGTATAGGGTTGCTCTGAATTGGAGCTTAAGAACAATGACAACTATTGAAAAGAGTAAGGGCATTATCTGTTCAATAGTACAATTTTCACTTTACAAGCAGACCCAGGTTTGATCCCCAACCAATACACCACCTGTATAGGCACAGGCTGTCTGTAAATTGTGGTTCTGAATGTTGTTGTGATGCTAAACAAGTTTAACAGAGCTTCCAGACCAAGATTATATATATATATTAGGAAGAAATCATCAATTAATGAAAACTTTGTGGATCCCAACCCTGTGGATTTGCAACTGATCTTGCAGCTAGTACAGAAACTGATATAGTTTCATTTAATTGTGAATGAGACGAAAGGTGAATGGCAGCTAACATAACAGCAACAACTGAAATGGGAAGAGATGCACTGAGTAACACACAAGATGTTATGAAAAGACAAAGGTCCAACAGACACAAATTTGTGCAGATAATGTCTCAGTTATTTAGGGCACTCAGAGACCTCTCCAAAGTACTGAAGAGAAATAATGCCAGTCTGGAGACTAAGGTGTGCCTGATATAGGCTATGATCTTTGCAATTACTTGCTATGCATCAGAAAGCTGGACAATGACTAGGAATAACAGAAGTATAATTGATGCCTTTGAGCTGTGGTGTTGAAAAAGAGTATTGAATATTCCACGGACTGCTAGGAGAATAAGTAAATTCGTCCTGCAGAGGGTGAAGTCAGACTGCTCCTGGGAGGCAGGGATTCTGAATTTTTGTCTGACATACCTTGGACAGTTTGCAAGGCAGGATCAGTCCTTGGAGAGGGATATCATGCTTGGGAGGGAGGAGCGACAGAACAGGAGATGAAGACCCTCGATGATGTGTATTGATTCAGTGACTGGGATAATGGGGGTAGGTATGTTAGAGACAATAAGATTGGCCCGGGATAAATCGGGATTTAGGGCTGTTTTACATAGGGTCACTATGAGTTGAAGACAACTCGATGGCACATAACAACAACATAGCAGAAATACCACAAGTGGAAGGCTTTAACAAACAAATTTATTTTCTCACAGTTTAAGAAGCTAGAAGTCCAAATTCAGGGTGCCAACTCTGAAGGAAGAGGGCTCTGGCTGCATATCAGGGTGTAGAACTGCTAACCCAAAGGTGACATCTCTGATAGTTCAAATCCACCAGCTGTTCTGAAGGAGAAAGACGGGTATTCATTTATGTGATTTAAAGCCTCTGAAAACCTTTTGAAGGGTCAGCTAGGAGTCACTTCCTACTTGATGGCAGTGGGCTATAAAAGAGAGAATCTCAAAGGAAGACCCTTGGGTGTTCTCTCTTTTCCTTTCTTCCTGGTTGGTTCTGGAGGAAGTCCTTGTTCCCTGATTCCTTCATGATCTTCAGTTGACTTGGCATCTCTCTTGCTCTGCCTTTGATTTCTCACTTCGTTGTTTATTCTCTTATCTCTCAAAGAGATTGTCTTCAGACAACATTTTACACTAGTGCTCCATCAACATAACAAACTCATTCCCAGGTGAGAGTATAAACACAAGTGTACAACTCACAAAACCCTTTGCCATCTTGTGGAAGCTAACTTGTACCTGACCCTTCAGCGGGTTTTCAGAGACTGTAAATGGTGCACCAAAAACAAACAAGAGAAAAACTTCACTACTGTCTCTCAAGTGGGTTCCAACTCACAAGGACTCTATATCTAAAAGTAGAACTGCCCCAGAGGATTTACAAGATTACAGATATTTATGGACACCAACTGCCTCATATTTCTCCCACAGGAGCTGGTGCATTCCAATCAGTAAGTAACATTTCCATTAACAGGAAAGTGCTTTAACAACTGTGTTACAACCTCAGTCGAGCTCCTTAAGTTCGGTTATAATTGTTGTTGTTTTTGTTGTTGTTATGTGCCACCAAGTTGCTTGTGACTCATAGCAACCCTATGTACAACAACTCTGAACCCTGCCATATCCTGAACCAATCTCATTAATTCTCTCTGACAGACTCAATTCCAATTCTCTAGTCACTGCATCAATCCGTCTCATCGATGGTTTTCCTCTCCTATGTGGTCCCTCCACCCTTCCAAGCATAATGTCCCTCCCCAAGGACTGGTCCTTCCTTGCAACATGCCCAAAATATGTCAGATGGAGCTTCAGAATACTTGACTCCAAGGAGCAGCCTTGTTTTACGCTCTCTAAGGCATACCTCTTTGTTCCCCTAGTAGTCCATGGTATGTTCAATACTCTAACACCACAGCTCAAAAGCATCAATTCTCCTTCTAGCATCCCCAATCATGATCCAGCTTTCTGATGCATAACAAGTAATTATGAAGACCATGGCCTGGATCAGGCACACCTTAGTCTTCAGACTGTGTTAGAATTTGTAACAATTTTTGGAGGAGGAGGACACAATTCAATTCATAAGAGATGGGAAGTTCACATCCTTCTTAAGTCACAGTCAGTAACAAGGAAATAGCTTAGAACTAACCTAGCCCTTGCAGTTCTCTGCTGATGTGCTGTTCCAATCGTTTTTGGATAATCTTCAGTAGAATCTTGCTTGCATGTGAAAGCAATGATATTGTTCTACAGTTTCCACACTCTGTTGGGTCACCCTTCTTTGGAATGGGAACAAATATAGATCTCTTCCAGTCAGTTTGCCAAGTGGTTGTTTTCCAGATTTCTTGGCACAACTTGATGAACACGTCCAGGGCAGCATCTGTTAGCTGAAATACATCAATTGGTATACCATCTATTCCTAGGACATTGGTTTTTGCTATTTCCTTCAAAGCAGCTTGAACTTCTTCCTTCATCACCATAGGCTCGTGCTTAGATGTTATTTCATTAAATTCTGTGTCTATCAATTCCTTTTGATACAGTGACTCAGTATATTCTTTCCATCTTCTTTAAATACTTCCTGGATAGGATATTGTATCTGATGTTAGATGGATCTTAGCTGAAATCAGGGAATACCAGAATGATATATATATCTGTGTTTCATTGATTATGCAAAGGTGTTTGACTGTGTGGATCATAAAAACTGTGGCTGACTCTGAGAAGAATGGAAACCCCAGAACACGTGATCGTTCTAATGTGAAACCTATACTTGGACCAAGAGGCAGTCGTCAGAACAGAGCAAGGAAACACTGCATGGTTCAAAATTGGAAAAGGTGTACAACAGGGATGTGTCCTACCTCCATACCTTTTCAACCTGTATGCAGAACAGATTATCCAAGAGGCTGGGCTTTATGAGGAGAAGTGTGGTGTCAGGATTAGTGGAAGATCTATTAACAATCTGCATTATGCACATGACACAACACTGCTTGCTGAAACTGAAGAGGACCTGAAATGCTTGCTGCAGAAGGTCAAAGACTGCAGCCTTCAGTATGGATTGAGGCTTAATGTCAAGAAGACGAAGATTCTCACCACTGGACCAACTGGCAACATCAGGATGGATGGTGAAGAGATTGAGATTGTACACAGCTTTAGTTTGCTTGGCTCTGTAGTCAACAGTCTTGGCACCAGCAGCCCGGAAAATAAAAGGCACATTGCCATGGGAAAGTCTGCTGTTAGGGACCTCTCCAAAGTGCTGAAGAACAATGGTGTCTCTCTGGAGACTAAGGTGCGTCTGATACAGGCTATGGTCTTCCCAATCACTTGTTATGCATCAGAGAGTTGGACAATGACCAAGGAGGATAGAAGGACAATTGATGCCTTTGAGCTGTGGTGCTGGAGAAGAGTATTGAGAATACCATGGACTGCTAGGAAAACAAATAGATTTGTCCTGGAAAGGGTTAAACCGGGTGGCTCCTTGGAGGCAAGTATTCTGAGGCTCCGTGTAACATACTTTGGGCATGTTGTGAGGAGAGACCGGTCCTTGGAGGGGGACATCATGCTTGGGAGAGTGGAGGGACAGCGCAGGAGAGGAAAGCCCTCTATGAGGTGGATTGATTCAGTGACTGGGGTAATCGGGATGGTTGTGCCAGAGGTAGTGCGATTGGCACAGAATAGAGCAGGGTTTAGGGTCACTACGAATCGCAAGCGACTCAACGGCACATAACAACAACAACAACAACCTGGCCCCTTCCGGTTCTAGAAGGCAGCATTTTCTCAGGCCTCCCTGGACAGGCATGTGTGTGCACATGCTCGTGCATCAACCACCAGAACAGGTGAGCACCCCACCGGCTCCTACCCACAATGCTCACTTACATCATGGAGATTTATCTCTGGCTTTTTACTAAACAGAACAAAGAGATCTCCAAATGTCATAAACCACAGTCATGGCCAGAAATAGAAAAGTGGGAGTTATAAGCTGTACATGTCCAAACTCTTCCTCCAGGAGAGATTTTTTATTTTAGCTGGATTAGCTAAATACATAACCCCAGTGAGTCAACAATAATGACTCACTTTGGAGTTCCTTGGCAAGGCAGCCTAAACCTGTGCAAAGAGAGCAGCTGTGTCTGAGAGAGCCAGATGAGGGCTGCGGGCCATTGCTGAGAGCTCTGTAGTGCCAAGTTCACAGCCACAATTTATCTCACTTCCACCTGCTGCTATTATAGTCTCCTGTGCTCTGGAGAACCATGACGTGTTTAAGGTTTCATCTCTTATACCTTTTGCATAGGATGCACCCGTAAGAGACCTACATCAGGGCTTAGCTCCAGATCACTCCTATTTATGGTTGAAGAACTCATTTGGCCTATCTTTACCTCAGCTTCCCCATTTGTCAAATAGACGCCATTCTCTCTATTCCACCTTCCTGACAATATTGTTAAAAGGGCTATTGAGGTAGTTAATGCATATGAAATCACTTTGCAGTATGCAGAAACTAAGGTATTGTTAGTGATCAGTTGCATTCTCTTAACCCCACCACAGTTTCCAGAGATGGTTAAAGCTGATAACTGTCTCCTCTTGGCAGGGTGGGGAAAGAAACTGGAATTTCCTGGCGGCACCATTAATAAGATGGATTCAACAGGATCAAAAAACTCGTCCAGGGATCATCAGGGTATAGATTGCTGGTGGTTGAGGTTATAAATGACTTCCTGACCAAAATCTTTTGTGGTAGCTTAAATCAGTAAGCCTCTTGAATTTAGCCAGGTCAAACGCAGCCATTGAGCATCTGGGAGAGACTGCTGGCTCAGCTACTCTAATCATAGGGCATCTCAGAAATAGGAGTAGCCAAAGTTCAGCTTCCTTGCTTCTGAATGACAGTGAAATTCTACTTGATTTCCATGAGGTGTACTGTAATTTTGATTCTGGACTGCTCTGAAAATGAAATAGGAATGTGCTACCCAAAGCAAACCCACAACTGCCTGGTGAAGTCCAATTCAGAGAGACCCTATAGGACAGAGGAAAACCACCACAGAGAGTGTCCAAGGAGGTAAAGTCAATGCTTCTTTGTAGAAGCAGATCACCACACCTTTCTCCAGTCGAGTGGCAGGGTTTGAACTGCAGATTTCTGCCACTGGGACCCCTCAGGAGTGTGTGTGGGCCAGGAAATCTAGCTTTTCCAAGACAGCCAGCACAGAAGTTACAATCAGGCCAAACTCTCAGGAGTAAATTTGATTTTAACAATCTTGCTCATATTTTTTCTCTTTTAAAAAAATTATCATTTGAGTGAAAGTTTTAATATTATTATTTTTTTTTCATTAAATCATTCACATACACTTTGTTCTATATTATTATTTATCATTGATTTGTATAATTAACTGCAATGTCTAATCAATCTTTTGAGGGAACTCTGGTAGCTTATTGGTAAGGAGTTGTGCTGCCAAGTGGAAGGTACACAATTTGAATCTACCAGCTATTCTGAGAGAGAATAATGGGCAATCAACTCTCATTTGATTTACTGCCTATGAAACTCCTCTGGAGGGTCACCTAGGAGTTGGCTATAGTACTTAACACAGAAGTCAATTCCTTAAAGTGCATTATCTTCACCTCCATAAAACTTTTATTTTATGTTTACTCCCCTCTCACCTCCCTGTTTTTCCTTCCAAGATTGGATCTTTCTGTTTGTAAATCTTTCCTTAGATTTCTATAACTGTAGTCTTATGCCAAAATTGCATTTTCATGACTGGCTTATGTCATGCACTATCATTTGTTTGAGATTCATCTGTGTTGTAGTATTTCATACAGCCTTGATAATTTTTAGTGACACATAATATTCCATCACGTTAATGTACCAGAAGTTTTATAGCCATTGTCCACTGATGGACATTGAATTGTTTCTAATTCTTTGCTGTTGTTACTAATACCACAATAAGAGTGTTTGTGTGTGTGTGTGTGTGTGTGTGTGTGTGTGTGTGTCCATGCTCTTATTTCTTTTGAATATATATTTATTAGTAACCTAGTGGAAAGGAGTTGTCCTGCCAACCCAAAGGCATAGGGTTCACATCAGATCAATGGGGGAAAGAAGGACAATTTCCTTCTGTGTTATTTATAGCCGTTGAAACTCATCGGAGGGTCAGTTATAAGTAAGTTTACAACTTAAAGGCATATAAAAATAGTGGAATTCATTTGGAATGGAATGAGACTCCAAGTAAGCAAAGCACTCCTTAAAAAGAAAAACAAGGTAGGAAATGTCGCACTCCCTGATTTCAAATCCTACTATACTGCCATGGTGGTCAAGACAACGTGGTACTGGTACAATGACAGACACATGGATCAATGGAATAGAATTGAGAACACAGAAATCAGCCCATCTACCTATGGTCAACTGATTTTTGACAAGGAGATGAAATCAGGTAAGTGGGGAAATGACAGCCTTTTAAACAAATTATATTGGCAAAATTGGAGAACATCTGTAGAAAACTCAAACAAGACCCACACCTCACACCATACAAAAATACCAACTCAAAGTAGATCAGGGACCTAGCACTAAAACCAAGCACTATAAATTTCATAGAGAAAAGCTTGGAAGAACTCTAGAAGCACTATTCCACAACATGAACAATCTTCCAAGCCTGAAAAACCTACAACCAGGAGAGGATAAAATAGATGAATGGGACCTTCTAAGATTCAAATCCCTATGCATATCCAAAAACTTTCCCAACACACTAAAAAGGAAGCCACAGACTGGGGAAAAATATTTGGTAATGACATGTCTGATAAGGGATCTATATCTAGAATTTATAGAATACTCAAGTTTCACAACAAAATAAAGGTAAACAACCCAATTGAAAAATGGGCACAGAATATGAACAGACACTTCACTAAAGAAGACATTCAGATGGTGAACAAGCACATGAAGAAATGTTCAAAATCCCTAGCTCTAAGAGAGATGAAAATCAAAACAACTATGAGATATCATCTCAGCCCATTAAGAATAGCAAAATTCAACAATGTAGCAAACAAAATATGTTGGTGAGGTTGTGGAGGAACTGGAATCCTTATTCACTGTTGCTGGGAGTGTAAAATGGTGCAACCACTATAGAAAGCAGTATGCCACTTGCTCAAAAAGTTGCAAATAGAAATACCATTTGACCCAGCAATTCCACTACTGGGAATATACCCTAAAAAAACTAGAACTGTCACCCAAGCAGATATATGCACACCCATATTTATTGCTGTTTTGTTCACAATAGCAAAGAGTTGGAAACAACCCAAATGCCTATCAACAAGTGGATAGAGAAGCTGTGGTATTTTCATACAATGGAATATTATGCAGCGCCGAAAAACAAAGAACTCATGAAATATTATACAAAACGGGTGACCATGGAGGATATTTATTATGCTGAGTGAAATATCTCAGTCATAAAAAGACAAATACTGCACAATGCCACTTTTATAAAACAGGACTGACTGAGGGATTGGAGATAAATAGTGTACACAGCACTGAAACAGATGAGGGAGAAAACTGTGTAAAAGGGATATATAATTAGGTATTATTGGCATGTGAAGGGTCCAGAATAATAATTTCATAGTAAAGTGGTTGGGTGTGGGGGGAGGGAGACTCTATAACAATAAAAGAACTTTTTTTCCAAAGAAAAAAGAGAAGTGGGGGGCAGGGAGGGAGGGCAGGGAAGAAAATGTGCAACAGTGAATGAATGGAAATCCAAGTTCTTTATAACTTTCATTAAAATCTAAATTTAAAAAAGAAAAAAATAGTGGAATTTCTGCATCAAAGGGTATTTCTATTCCTAATTTTCTAAAGAAGTGCCTAGCTGCTTTCCATAGTATGTGCACCATTTTGTGTTCCTACTAGCAATGTAAGAGTCTCAGTCCCCAGCTACTTCCACAACCACCACCCCCAGCTTCCCACTCCCAGGCAACATTTGTTAATTGCTATCTTATAGAACTTTGTTGTTCTATAACTTTGTTACTGAGGTGAGATGCTATCTCATTGTTGTTTTGCTTTGCATCTCTCTAGTGACTTAGTGGTAAGGAGTTGCATTCCCAACTGAAAGGCACACAGTTCAGTCAATCGGTTGCTCTATGGGAGAAGAATGAACAATCTCCTCCAGTGTGATTAACTGCTTCGGAAAACTTATTGGAGGGTCAAATCTGAGTTGGTTTTGGCTCAATGGTACATAACAACAACAGCAATAGCTAATGACCTTGAACAGTCCTTTGTACGCTTGTTGACCATCTGAATGTCTTCTTTGGTGAGGGATCTATTTATGTTTTCTGCTCGTTTTTGTTCTCAAATTCTTTACGTAAAATGGTATGCAACCATGGTGGAAAGCTATCTAGCACTTCCTGTGGAAGTTGAAAATAGAAGTCTTATTTGATACAGCAGTCTCACTACTGGATATATATCCTAAAGAAATTAGAGTTGTAGCATGAAGTGCTATGTGCATACTTATATTTATTGCAGCATTATTTACATCAGCAAAGAAATAGGAACAACACAAGTCTAGCAACAAAACCTGGTTAAACAAACCGTGGAACACTCATAATATGGCATATTATGTAACACTAGATAAGTAGAAAATATAGATGCCCTTTTAATGTCCTTTTCCAATTCTTTGTTCCAAGCACCTGTCTCAGGTTACTATTGTTGCTGCTAGGTGATATTGAATTGAATACAACTCGCAGTGACTCTGTGAACAATGGCTCTGAACGTTGCTCTATTCCTCACAGTCCTCACAATCTCTGTCATGTTCAAGCCTACTGTGGTTGTCATTGTATCAATCTATCTTGTTGAGGATCTACCTCTATTTTTCCAACTCTCCAACCTTTTCAATATAATGTCTCTATCCAAACATTAGTTCATCCTGAAAATATGCCCAAAATAAGACAAAGTTTCACCATCCTTGTCTCTATAGAGCACTCTTGTTGTACCTCTTTCAAGACTTATTTATTTATTCTCTTGGCAGTCCATGGTAAATTAAATAATCTTTGCCAAAATACCAAAATTAAAAGGCATCTATTCATTGTCCAACTTTCAGATTCATAGGAAGCAACTGAAAATACTATGACTTGATCAGATGCACCTCACTCTTTCAACTGACATCCTAGCACTTTAGAGCTTTGGAGAGATTCTTGAAAGCAGATTTTCCCAGTGGCATTTAGGAGGCTCTATCAGAGCACCCAGAAACAAAAATTTGTGTGCAAGTGACTCATTAAGGAAGTGTTCTCAATAGAATCCTCTAGGGTAGTCTGGGAAGCAGGATAAGACAAGGCCTTCAATGGACCTTTATCCACAACTCCTCAAACCTGAGATAAATCTCTCATTTTAACTCTACTAAACACCCTTCAGTTCTACTTTGTAACACATTCAGTGTTCTTAAGTATTGGGGGGAAGTAAATAAACAAGCCAAATAACAAACATCCATTTCACACCTTTTGTAGACACATAATATTTCTCTAGAAGGTTCGTTTCATCAAGTGATTAGTACATTGCTTCTATTTCTTCACCAGAGTTTGTTGATTTTTACTTTTTTCCCATATAGGGAAAGGCAAGAGAATAAAAATTTAAATTACAGAGCAGTTACAGGAGGCAGGGTTGGCTGTCCATGCAATGTTCATTGATTCCCTCCTCCCTTGCCAATTGTTGTTGATGTGGTTAAGGGCCTTCAAGTCAGTTCAAACCCTGAACACTGCTTGCTGTGTGTTGTGTCATCCTCTTTAACAAAAATGCCTGCCTGTAAGTGTGGTGTTGACTTCTCCTTCTCAGTTATCCCACTTGACACACTTATACCTTTCATGCCTTTTTTATGATGCCTTCTCCCCATCTACCATTGCACTGGCCTCTAGGAGATTTCAATCTCTATTGACTTCGTTTTAAGTCACTTCTTCTTCCATATGGCTGTATTTTCTCCTTTATTCTCTTTTCTCCACTGGGTTTTTGCGCTGTAATGGCTTTAAACCATGATTCCGGAATGATAAAATCTTCACTCTCTTTAAGTACCTTATTTCTAGATATTACAGAACATTTTACTTGGCTGTCACCCATCAATTGGAAAAAGTTTATTTAAAAAATTAATTCCTTTCTACTGTCCTGTTAATTTGTTCTGTCTTTACCCTCATAATTAATGAGATGGTGAGTGAGAAAAGCAGTACAGTCATTGATGAGGTAGAAAGCAGGAGTGAGAGAACTTACCAGGAACAGAAAGAAAAGATAATAAATTCATATGCTTTTAGACATATTAAATAAGAGATGTCATTCTTCTGTAAGTTGTTGGAGACAATTAGAGTTTAATTGAAAGGATGGACATAAAATCATTGACCTAATGAAAATTGCGGAGAAAAAATAGAGGAGAAAGAAAAAATGTAAATATTGAAATTATGAAGCAGTTATGGAAGACATTGTTGGCTGTCTGTACAGTGTTCATTGATCCTATTGTCTCTTGCCAATTGTTGATAAGTGCCTTCAGATTCATTCCAGCTTAAAGCCACCCTGTGTGCAAAAGAATAAAACACAACCTGGTCCTCTGCCATCCTCATAATCACCCCTGTGTTTGAGCCCAGCCAGCAGCCACTTAATCAATGCATTTCACAGAAGGAATTGTTCTTTGTCATGGACTCTCTGCTTTACTAAGCATGATGTCCCTCTCCAGGGACTGATTCTTGCTGATCACAGGTCCCAGGTCTTTACTTCCAAGGAGTGCTCGGGACATACATCTTCCAAGATATATTTGTTTTTTCTTCTGACAATCCATGGTATATTCAGTAGTATTTGTCAACAGCATAATTAAAACTATCTATACTTTTTCAATCTTCCTTGGTAACCAAAAGGAGGCTGGAAATAGAATGATCAAATTTTGTATGCTAAATAATTTATTCATTGCAAATACCTTCTAAAAAACCCCATAAATGGTGACTTTTGGAGAATAAAAAGGGAAGAAATCACTCTACAATTCTCAAGCTGGGAGAACTGAAAAAAAAAATGTAAGGCTTTAGTTGCAGTGGTGAAAGATGCTATTGGCAATATGTTGAATGATTCAGGAAGTATCAAAAGAAGATGAAGGGAGTCACTGCACCAAAAAGAACTGACTGGTACTGAGATATTTCAGTGTCATATTTCCATATGAGCAGGATGCAATGGTAATGAAGGAGGAAGTTTCAGCTATACTGAAGGTTCTGTCATAAAGTAAGGCTCCAGGAATTGATGGGATACCAATTGACTCATTTCAATTAACAGATGCAGCCCTGGAAATTCTCATCATTTCATGTCAAGAAATTTAGAGGACATCTCTCTGGCCAGCAAATTGGAAGAGGTCCATATTTATTCTCATTCCCAAGAAAGTTGATCCTACAGAGTGTGGAAATAATCAAACAATATCATATGCAAGCCAAATGCTGCTGCTGCTGATAATTCCAAAAATGACTGTAACAGTACATAGATAGGGAATGCCAAAAGTTCAAGCAGATTTAGAAGAGGCCATGGCACCAGGGATATCACTACTGAAGTGAGATGGATCCCGGATGAAAGCAAAAAATACCAGAAGAATGCCAATTTATGCTTTACTGACTATGCAAAGGCATTTGACTATGTGGATCCTAACAGGTATGGATAACATGGAAAAGAACGGAAATTCCAGAGCATTTAATTGTGCTAATAGAAAACCAATGCCTAGACCAAGAGGTAGTTGTGCAAACAGAGCAAGAGAGCTCTACATGGTTTAAAATTAAGAAAGTAGTGCATCAGAGTTGTATTCTCTCCCCACAACTATTCAGTCTGTGTGCTAAGCAAATTATCCAAGAAGCTAGAAACTATAAAGAAGAATGTGGCATCAAAATTGGTGGAAGACTTGTCAATAACAAACTTTATACAAATGACACAATCTTGCTTGCTGAAAGTGAGGTGGACTTGATGCACTTGTTGCAGAAGATCAAAGAATATAGCTTTCAATATTCATTGCATGTCAATGTCAAGAAAACAAAAATTCTTACCACTGGGCTGGTAGGCAATATTATGAAAAATTGAGAAAAGATTGAAACTTTCAACAACTTTATCTTAATTATAGCCCCAGTCAATATCCTTGGGTTTAGCAGTCAGGAAATCAGGATATGTATCAAACAGGAAAAATCTGCAGTCAGGGACATCTCCAAATTATTGAGTATTGATGAAATTTGAGGACTAAAGTGTGTCTGATTCAGGTCCCAGTCCTTCTAATAATTTGTGATGTATTTGAGAGCTGGACAAAGACTAATGATGACAGATAATTGATGCCTTTAAACTGTGGTGTTGGAGAAGAGTACTGGACATCCCATGCACTCACAAAAGAATAAACAAAAATGTATTGAGAAAGTGTAGCCAGAGTGTTCCTTGAAGTCAGATGATAAAGCTTTGTCTCACATACTTCAGGCATGTTGCCAGAACAGGCTATTCCTTGAAGAGGGACACCATGCTTGGAAAGACAGAGGGTTAGCAAAGGAGAGGAAGCTCCTCAACCAGGTGAATTGACACAGTGACTGCTATCATGGGCTCTAGTGTGTCAGGAACATGACAATGGCACAGGATAGAACAAGGTTCAGATCTGTTGTTCATAGGGTTGCTATGGGTCACACTTGACAGCACCACCCAACAACTGTAGTCTTAGCATAAACACAATATAGTGGAATTCCTATCTTTTGCAATGTTACCCATAATTTGTGGTGGTTCACACAGTCAAATGTCTTGTGGTAAATAAAACACAGATAACCATCACTCTGGTATTCTCTGATTTTAACCAAGATCATGTGATACTCGCAATAAATAGTATCCTTTGTTCCACATTCTCTTATGAACATAGTTTGAAATTCTTGCAGTTCGGTGGCAATGTATGGCTACAACCATTTTAAAATTCTCTTTAGTAAAATTTAACTTGCTTATGACATTATTCTGTTATTTCTGCATTCTGCTTGCTTTCCTTGCTTTGGAATGGGCACAAATATGGATCTCTTCCTTTAGGCTGGCTGGGGAGCTACCTCCCTGTGTCTTCTTGGCATTGATTGGGTAGGGAGTGCTTCTAGCCCTGCACTCACTTGTTGAATCATCTGAATTAGTATTCCATCATTTCCTGGTACTTTGCTTTCCAGTGCTTTCAGAGCAATGTGGACTGCTTCATTCAGTGCCATTAGTTCTTTATCAAATGCTGCTTTCTGAAATGGTTAAGCATTGACCAGTTCTTCCTGGTACTATAATACTCTATATCCCATCCCTCTTCTGCTCCGTTTTTAAGCTTTCTGCATTGTTCAATAGTTTGCCTATAAAATCCTTCATTATTACAACTCAAAGCTTGCAATTTTTTCCCTTAATTTCTTCATTTTGAGAAATACCATCTGTGTTGTTCCCTTTTTGCTTTCTAACTTGGCTTATTTGCACATTTCTCAAACTTACTCTGGAAATCCATTTATTCAACTCTTTTAGTCATCATTTTTTTTCTTTCCCTTTAGCTACTTTATGCTAAAGAGGAAGTTTAAAAATATCTTTTCACTCCATTTTTCCCTTTTCTCTCTTTCCTTCCTGTCTCTGTAGTGACCTTTTTCTTTCTTTGTGTGTGATGTCTTTGATGCTATCCCCCAACTCATCTCATCTTTGGTCATTAGTGCACAGTTTGTAAAAGCTATCCTTGAGATGATCTCTAATATATGAAAGGTTGTACTTTGGATCTTGTACAATTGCTTAATTTTTTCACTTCCGAGATGAACTTACATATATTCTGCAGTCAGTCGCTGGCCTTGTTCTAAATGTTCTCTACTGTCTTTTTCTAGAAATGTAGTCAGTTTGTGTTTGCTGTGTTCTGTCCATTAGTGTTCATGTATGGGGTCACATTTATGTTGTTTGAAAAGGATGTTTGCCCAAAGTCAGCCCTTGCTTTTTTTACTGTCTAATTACTGTTGCTGTGTTTTCCAACATCTGATCCATCTTTGTGTCCAAAATTTGCATTCCACTTACTAGTAATTATCAAAATTGCATGTTTAATTAATTTCAGACTGCAGAAGTTGGTAAAAATCTTCAATTTTGTCACCTTTGGCATTAGTGGTTGGTGCATGTGGTTGTGTTTTGTCAAGTTGGAACTAACCCATAGCTGACCCTCCAGTGGGTTTTCAGAGGCAGCTAAGTGGGTGGGAAGAGATTGCCCAACCTCCTCCTGCAGAGAAGCTGGTGGATCCAAACAGCATAAATTTGGATAATTAGCATATTAACTGGTCTTCCTTACCCCCCCCTTTGTTGTTATTTTTCCCTTAAGATTATTTTATTAGCTATCCTACTTTATAATTAGACTGTCTCAAATCACAAAGGTGTTCACTTGTAAGAGCTACATACAAGACCACTTATGCTCCAGTAACAGATATGTCTCCTATGAATTTAAGTCATGAAATGGTCTACCCTCACATTTTTATGGAACATTCTTGTAGCTCTAAATATCTATCTTCTAACCTTTATTCTAATGGGCAGGACCAGAACCAAGGCAAACTCTAACAGCATGTAATTTAAATCATTATTCACACAATTTTCCTGCTATAACCAAAACACCCGCTCTGAACCAAAAATATAGTATAATTAATGGAGTAGAAATCTGGAATAAAAAGATAATAAGGACTTTCCACCAGGTATCTACTTACCAAGACAGAAACTTAAGCTGGGGTTTTGGAAAGATGATTATTGGTTGATATTCAAAAACATGAAAACATATGAAAATAATTCAAGCTCAATTTGTACACCAAATTCATTGAAGATACTTTTTTTAACTACCTTTGTGTCACAGTCTTGGATTTAGAAGGTTTTCTCAAATATAATGGTTTAACTAATGACTCAAATGTAGGCAATTTTAATAATTTTATAAAGGTATTTAAATGTACAAATTTAAAAAAAAAAACTAGTCTTTAATTCTACTACCATTATCAGGAGGAGGGAGGACTGACCTAAGGAACTTGATAGGTAGATAGTAACTTAGTCTTAAAAACTTTAACAAATGGGTATCAATTTCCAGTGTTAAGTAGTAGATACTTTGCGAAAATTTTTTTTCAAACTTGTAAGCACTACCTCTGGTAGCACATAGCACTATGTGTAACATTGAGAAGTTTTTATTTCTTCCCATTTGAATAAAAGTAGGCAGATCCTGGGTTGGAAATCAGATAAAGTGCAAGTTCCCTCTTCAGCCAAAAAGTGTTACATCCTTAAATTCCAGGTGAATGTCTCAAATGCCAGTAGATTCATATGCTACAGTAGAAGTCAAACGTTTCTGGATACTTTTTAAACTCTCAACTTCTTCTTGCTCTTCTTCTGCCGTGATAGCAATAGACTGAAAATATGACCTCTTTACAAGAGCTCCCAAATGTCCATGCCAAACCATGGTAAAGAACTTCTTGGCATCCTTGATCTTCATGGCATCAACTTGAGAGGCAAAGAAGCAGCCTAGAGTACCGTATCAGGAAGGCAGTGGCAATGACCCTGGAGGTGGCAGGATGATCACTATTTAAGGCCTGCTTGTTTCCTCCTAACTGATCTTCCTTATGTGTGTTAACTTACTACTGACAAAGTTACACTTCAGGATAAATCCTGACCTTTTATGGCAGTGGATATGACATCACTCTCTTTTAAGCTTTCTTTTTGATATGGTAGTCTAATTATCAATGTCCAAAGTCAGTCCATTTTAGTTCATTCATATCTGGGATATTGATCTTTATGTATTCCATTTCATCTTTTATGATTTCCTGTTTCCCTAAAGTCATGGTATATAGTATGGATGGTCATAGAATGATCATGGTAAGATATGGTATGCATTTCCATTATAGTTATTACTGGATATTTATGGCTGGCATTTCCCCCCCCCCCATTTTGATTTGTACCACATCAGCAAATTAAGATCTCAAAATGTTTCTTTCATTTACACCATTACGGTTGACTCTGCTTTGAAGGGGAGTCCCATCCTACCTGAGGGGCACATCTTCTGGCAGTATTATACAGCTATTCATAAGGCTTTCCACTGGCTATTCGTTTTTAAAGAGACAAACCACTAGGCTGTCTTCCTTTTATGTCTTAATCTGGAAGCCTCACTGGAATATGCCCATCATAGTTCATTTTACTCATATTTTAAATTCCAGTGACATAGCTTCCAGAAACAATATGCAAGCCGCCACATTGTGAAAAACTTGGCTAAGTTGTGGTTCTTGACAATGTTGTTGTGATTATGTGCCTTCAAGTCCACTACAACTCATAACAATCTGGTGAACAGGGTATCTGATCTTGGCCTGCTCCGGCATCATCCGCATGATATGCTTCAGCTCACTTTTCTAGTCACTATGTGAATCCATGTTGGTGGGGGTCTTCTTCACTTAGGTACCGAGTCAGTATGTACTAAGAGGAAAATATGAGCACTTACAACCTCTGGGAGTTGGCCATGATTTGTCTAAGTCACCCACATTCTAGATATTGATTTAGAGAAGAATATCTGATGGCAATTCTGGTCAATATGACTTGGGGGAAATCTTTCATAAGGCAATGAGAATGGTTCCTTTGCTCTTAAAAAGAGTGTGGAAAACACAGTTCATGCTCCCTTACCTCTCAATTGTAAAATAAAAGACTGTGTTGCCTGGAAGTTCTGCAGGCTTTATGAGATCGTGAAAGGAAACTAGAATGATTACAGAGAATCATTAACAGAATCCTCAAGTACATGGGTTGTTTGAATTAACCACCCTTGCTGCCATCTACCTCAAAAATAATTACTTTGTGAGATAACAAATTTTATTAACTTAAACACCATTGAATTTTCTCTTATTTGTAGCTTAAGTAATTATAATAATTATCAATAAAATAGCTTGTGTTTACTGAATGCTATGTTTGCCAGGTGCCAGTTATATTCATTACTATATTAACAAATTTAACCCTCCTAACAGTCTCACTAGATTCTTAGGTGCCATAGAGTTGGTTCTGAGCCACCCTTTGTACAATCGAATGAAATTTCTCTGTCCAGGCCATCTTCACAATTGCTTTGTTGCAGGTACGTTGTCACTGTATTTCATGAGGTTTTCCCTCTTTTGTTGACCTTCAACTTTGTCAATCACTAGGGAAATCTGTTAGCTCAGTGGTAAGGAATAGCACTGCCAACCAAAATGTACCTGGTTTGAATCTACCAGCTGCTCTGTGGGAGAAAGATGAGCAGCCTCCTCCCATCCAGTGTACTGCCTCTGAAAACTAGCAGTAGGGTTACCTGTGAGTTAGTCCCACCTCGATGGTACACAGCCACAACAACTTTATTAAACATCATGCCTTTATTTGGGAGTTGGTACCTTTTGATAATGTGCCCAAAGGATGTGAAATGAAGTCTCATATCCTCATGATGTAGGGCATTCTGGTTGCATTTCTTCCAAGAAAAGTTCTATGGAAGTCTATGGTATAAGTATTCCTTGTCATAACGGAAAGGCTTTAATTCTTCACCCTTACATATCCATTGCCAGGTTTCATATGAATATAAAGAAACTTAAAATACTATAATTTGGGTCTCTGGTAGCCTAGTGGCAAGAAGCTGTGTTGAAATCCCACAGGCAAGTGGCTTAAATCCCACCAGTTGTTCCACGGGAGAAGGTTGGGCAGTCTCTTTCTGTCTGAACACCCACTGGATGGGACTCAGCAGCAACAACAGTTTGGGTCAGTCATACCTTAGTCCTCAAAATGGAATTTTTTTTTTATTTTAACAGTTTGAGGATGTATTTTGTGGCAGATTTGCATTACATCCACTTATTTCTTATCTTCACTTTTACTGTTGTGGTGGTGGTGGTGTTTGTTAGGTGCTATCAAGTGCACTATGACTCATAGCAACCTGTGAACAACAGATCAAAATCTTGCCCTGTCCTGGGCCACCCTCCTGGTCTCTGCCATGTTTGAGTCCATTGTTATATATAGTCGCTATGTCAGTCTATATCCTTGAGGCTCCTCCTCTCATTTGCTGATCCTCTACTTATCCCATCATTTGCGCTTATGCATTACAGCATTTGTCTGTCTGTTTGCTGTACTAGGATGACTTATAGTTTACTGTGATGCTAGAAGATATCCCACTGATATTTCAAGTACCACTATGGAGGACCATTATTAGACTAGAAAGTAGGATTGGCCATCCACTTCTGAAATAATAGTCCTTCAGTGGTTTCATTCCTCTTAACTTGCATCTATAATCAACACATTTGGTACTTATAGTAAAGAGATCAAAAAACAAAGATCAAAATGTCGCATTAGGAAAATCTGTCAAAGATTTCTCCAAGATGCCAAGGAAAAGGATCAAGTTAAAGACTCAGTTGAACCTGATCTAAGCCATTGTATTTTCAGTTACTTACTATGCATATGAAGCCAGACAACAGAAGAATAGATGTCTTTGAGTTGCAGTATTGGAGAGAAGTACCGAATAGCCCAAGAACTGCCAAAGAAAACCCCATATATATTTTAGAGAAGGTATAACTAAAGTTGTTTCTTAAAACAAATAATGGTGAAATTTTATCTCACATATTTTAGATGTGCTGTTAGTTGGAAGCAGTTCTTGGTAAAAAACATCGTGTTTGGAAAGTGTCAGTGAAAGTGAAAGAGAAGATACTCAACAAGAAAAATTGACACAGTGACTATGTAACAATAGGCTCAAAGATATCAGAGATGATGAAGATTGCACAGGATAGGGCATGGTTCATATCTATTGTTCATAGAATTCTTATGAGTCATAGTTTATTCAAGGCACCTAACAACAACTACCTTTGTGAGCATGATGTCTTTTTCCAAGGACTGGACTCTCTGGAAAATATATTCACGGTATGTGAGATGAAGCTTCACCATTCTTACCTCTAAGGAATACCCTGGTTTCACTTCCTCTGAGAGAGATATGGTTGTTCTTTTGACAGTCCATGATATATTCAGTACTCTTCTTCAACATCACAATCCAAAGGACTCTAATCTTCTTCAGGGATCCTTACTCATTGTTCAAATTTCACATGAATATGAAACAACTGAAAATACCGTGACTTGAGTCAGGAACACCTTACTTAGTCTTATATTTTTATTCCTTATACTTTAACATTTTAAAGATATCCTTGGCACTAGATTTCCCCAGGTTTTAATTTCTTGACTGTGCTACCATAAATGTTAATTGTTGATATAAGTAAAATATCTCATTGACAATGTCAACCTTTTCTCCATCTGTCATGATGTTTCCTGCTAGTCTAGTGGTGAAGAATCATCTCCTTAATGTCGAGATGTAATCCATTTTGAAGGAGATAGCCTTTGATTTTATTCAATAAGTGCTTCTAGTCTTCTTTCTGTAAGCAAGTTTGTACGATCTGCATATTAACATCCCTCTTTTACAGATTAGGCAACTAAAGCGAAAAAATCTTTTCTGACCACCAGATATATCCTGTCCTAACAAGTATACCAGTTGATATAATAATCATTCTTGAGAATATACTAAGATGTATCATCAAGCAAATAATTAACAACTGGTTAGAAAATAAAGCTTTTAGATACAACCAAACTGGTTATGAATAGCTCATCATCTAGATCAATTTAGTTTTCTCCTATAATAGAGAAGTAGCCATGATAAGCAAGCAAGAAAGGATAAATATAACCTATTTTCTTTCATGTACTCAATAAAATGTTCTCAAAACCTGTGCTAGGTGATGGAAGATAAACAATGAGACAGACTTATGTTCTGCCTCAGAGAACTTGTAGCCAAGAAGACATGTATACAGATAGCTATAATATAATGTGCTTCAAATTTTTCCTGTCACTTTTCTTCAGGCAGGAAGCTCCAGGGGCCTAGTTGTAAGGAGTTGTGCTGCCAGCCTGCAGGCATGCTGTTCAAATCTACCAGCTACTCCATAGATTACAAATGGGCCGTCTCCTCCCAGGTTATTTACACCCTTAAAAACCTACTGGAGGATTAGAAATCAGTTGTTTCTGACTTAACAGCCATTAAGAACAACAGCAACATTCTTCACACAGAAATGAGAGTAGTTTTTAACAGATATGTCTTGGAGAAGGTGCAGCCGCAGTGCTCCTTGGAGGCAAAGAAGGTGAAGCTTTGTCTTTCATACTTTGGAAATGTAGCTAGATGGGGCTATTCATTGGACTGGAACTTCATACTTGATAAGATGAGGGGTCTGTGAAGATGAAGAAGACCTCCAGTGAGATGAATTGGTATGGTGACTTTGAGAATAAGCTTGAGTATTTCAGAGATGGTGAGGATGGCACAGGATAGGGCAGAATTCAGGTTGGCTTTCCATAGTGTTCCTATGAGTCTTACTCAACAGCACCTAAGAAGAAGAATAACAACACAAAACTATTTGATGATGCTCTTTAGTGTTTTCCCAGTGGCCTCAAAGACCAGGCACCTCACCATGGTTTGTAAAACCATGAACTGACTCATGAATCTGCACCATCTCATTTCTCACTAGTATCCCTGGCTTTTTCTATTACACAGAACAGGCTTCAGCCCAGATGAAATATGCCTGTCTGTCACGGGAATGCATTGCACTACCAGTGCAAAAGTATGTGGTTCAAATCTACCAGCTGCTCCCTAAGAGAAAGTTGGGCAATCTCTTCTTGTGTTGTTTACTGCCTCTGAAAACTCCCCAATGGGTAAGCTGTGGGTCTGTTTTTACTCAATTGTACATAATAACAACATAAATTCCACTCATACCCTCAAGCTTCCCTTTTATTATCTCATCTTGCCTTTCATTTTCTGTTTTTACCCCTACTTATCATCATTGTTTCCTTATCATAGATGTTGGAAGAATCTTGGAAGATTTCCTTGATCCCCAAGACTGGGTTAAAAGGAACCTTTATCTTCCAATGAAAATGAGTTGCTATTACATCACATCTGACTTGTGGTGAGGCCGTGCATGTCAGAGTGGATCTACATTCCAGAGCATTTCCTGTAACTAATCTGTCAGATCATCATGACTTTCTTCTGAAGTTTTTCTGAGTGGACTCAAACTATCAACCTTTCAGTTAGAAAAAAGCACATTAGCCATCTACACCCAGCAGAGATTCCATGGCTCCTAATATTTACCCATATTCTAGCCCTTATGAGACTGTTTTGTGCATTCCTAAATAAGAGGAAAAGAGTTATCAGTGGCATTGACCTGTGAAGCTCTATCATGCATTCTTTAATAGAGATAGGTAGTATTTTATCACCCATGTGAAAACCTTAAGCATATATTCATCAATATTGTACATAATATCAAATTACATAGATGAGGTTGCCAGAATATTAGATAGGGGGAAGAAATTGAAAGTGTTCTATTTCAAATCTTGAAAGATTAGAAAGTGATTTCGTCAACAAAGCTGAAATTTAATATGGCAAATGCCCGGTCATCCTCCAAAAAAACCACAAATTCAGTAGCACAAATACAGGATGGATAAGCATAAACATAGTGGAAAAATACTTGGGGTGCATATCTAACCATGAGATAAATATGAGTCAGCAATGAAGTGTCATTGTAGAAGGAAAATGCAGGACAAATTCACATTTCCCAGATGTATTAAATAAAAGTTGATGTGTTCAGACTGAGAAGGGATTTTATCTCACTGTGGCTTTAGCAGAGTATAGCATTCATTTTGAGCCACCACAAGTCATAAACTAATGAAATATATCTAGAGGAAATATTGGAGGAAATGAGATTATTTAGAACATACTGGAGAATCAAAGTACTGTTTCTGAAATTCATAAAAAGGGGGTGAGGGGAGAAGAAGATGCTACATGATATTTTAAAATTTTTTCCAATTAGCAATTGCTCCACATTGTGAACAAAGCTGTGATAAACCTGGTTGTGTATATATCTGCTTGGGTGGTGGTTATGGTTTCTTTGGAGTATATTCCCAGTAATGCAATTGCTGGGTCAAATGGTATTTGCAACTTTTTGAGAAAGTGCCATACAGCCTTCCATAGTGGTTGCACCATTTTACACTCTCACCAACAGTGAATAAGAGTGAATGGAAATCCAAAATCTCTGTAAATGTTCATTAAAATTAATAATAAAAAAAGAGTTCCAGTTTCTCCACAACCTCGCCAGCATTTGTTCTTTGCTGTTCTGTTAAATTTTGCTATTCTTACTATTCTCATAGTTGTTTTGATTTGCATCTCTCTTACAGCTAGGGATTTTGAACATTTCTTCATGTGTTTGGAAACAACCTTAGTGCCCATCAACAAATAAATGGATAGAGAATCTGTGGTATAGGTACACAATGGAATACTACACTGCATTGAAAAACAAGGCACTCATGAAATATTATTCAAAATGGGTGACCCTGAAGGATAATTATGCTGAGTGAAATATCTCAGTCATGAAAGGACAAATACTGCATAGGGCCACTGTTGTAAAATGGAGCTGACATCAGGGTTGGGGGGAGACTGAGAAAGATGGGATAAATTAGTTATACTGCACTGAAACAGATGAGGGAGGGAACTGTTTAAAAGGGATAGATGATTACATATTAGAGTCCAGAACAAAGGCTGCATAGTGGAGTGGACATGGGTGGAGGGATTGTATAACAATGAAAGAATTTTTCTTTTACTTTTCAAACTGGGGAGGAGGTTGGGCAGGGAGAAGAGTGTAACAATGAATTAATGGAAATTCAAAGTCTCTGTAAACTTTCATTAAAATTAATTTTTTAAAAAGCCATAATATGTGAGAATGATTGTATGAAACATAATGTGAACAAAAATAGTGTGAAACACAATGTATACAAACTTTATAAACAAACCAATAAAAAAACTTAATGTAATAAAAAACAAAAAAACCCAATCGCTCTATATTAAAGAAAACTGTTCTTTAGTTTTTACAACAAACTTGTATGTTAATTCAGTATGGATATCATTTTAAGTTTTTTATTTGGTCTTAAATGAGATGATTCAATAATTCTTTTGTATTTAAAAAAGACCAACAGGAATGATGATTTTTGTTGACAAATTATTTTTCCTCCAAAGCTGATATATTTTTTTAAGGATTTTACCCAAAGGGAGAAGAAAGAACTCCAAGCCAAAACTATGCTCTTATCTTATAGCATGCATGTCATATGCTTTAATAATTAAGTGATTGGAGGGAATGAACACATGAAGGTAGACATTGATCAAATATTTCAATGAATAATTACTGCAGGTTGTAAGATAACGCTCTTTAAGTAGCAAAGAGGCAGTCATCTGCGATGTGTGCTTTCGATGGGTGGATTCCAGGTTTTTAATGTGTGCATCTTTATTAATAAAATATGTAAGAATATATGCAAAGATATGAGTACTGATGTGTACACTGCATGCATAATTATGTACTACTAAACATTTTATAACATACACGAAATTATTTAAGGGGATGAGATAAACAAAGGATAAATATAATTTCCTGGGTTTTCTTGCTATATAACTTCATAATGATTTTCATAGTCTTAGTGTGACCTTAGTGGTCCTAGATAGCAAAAGCACCCTTCACTGCACTATTAGCCAAGAGATTGGAGAAATAAATCCACCCAACAATGCCATGAAAGAAAGCCTGATGGTCTGTTTCCATGAAGAGAATTGTTGTTGTTGCTGAAGTTACTCATTGCTAACTTTCCAGCAGGTTTTCAAAAGACTGTAAATTAAATGGGAGGAGATTGACCATCTTTCTCCTGCAGAACAGCTAGTATGCTCGAACTGCATGCCTCTGGGATTACAGGGCAAGTAATACAAGTACTGGTGGCACTATAAGTGTAAGTGGTAAGGAATTGTGCTGCCAACTCAAAGTATATGGTTCAAAATACACCAGCTGCTCCATGGGAGAAAGAAGGGCAACTTCTTGCCTCTGAAAACCTTCCGGAGAGTCAGCTATGTTGGCTCCAACTCGAAGGTACTCAACAGCAACCGAAAAGAAAGTTGTTGTTGTTAAGTTGTTAAGTGCTGTGGAGTCGTAGGTGACTCAGCGACCCTATGAACAAAAGTCCTCTACACTTGCGTGTGCAGCTTTCATCCTTTCTCCAGGTTCATAGGGTTTCTGGAGGCAATCTATTTGTGGAAGTGGATTCCACTACTGCTTCCAAGCTTGTTTCAACCGGGGAGCACCACCAAACACTGTCCACCATGGGTAACCGTTACCACATTTGACACATCAGTGTCACAGTGTTCAGCTTCACAGCGACCACGTTACCACTGTATGGCAAGTGGACATGCCAGGGTTATATGATCTAGAAGACTGTTTGAACAAAAACAATGGAAAACAAGTCTTAAGGCTTCAGATTAGAGTCACCCATCTTTGGCTTGGTAGCATTACTTTAGGTCCCCTAGGCCAACTGGTCTCGCTCTGTGTTGTTAAGTGCTGTTGAGTCTAGGTGACTCATAGCGACCCGATGAACGAAAGTCCTCCACACTCAAGAAAACCCTGGAGAGGAGGTCTATTCTGTAACATATGGAGTTGCCCCAAGTGGGAATAAATTTGATTGCACCAAGTGTTTCTTTTGTTCCTTTGTTTTGGTTTTGGATGGCCGACCAACCACACCCTGTGTTGGTGACTTCTGATTAAGATACACTAGATGAAGATTTCTCAGGGCTTGAAAAGGCAAGGAGAAAAAAACAAACAACGCCCCTTCCACAAACCCCAAAACACATGATCAAAAACTGGACAGTAGTAGACACTTTTTTTATATAACTTGTGCCTAATTTTCATTCAAATTGCAATTTTAAAAACTGAAAAATATACACTGAAATAGCCTTCCAATCAGATAAACTGCCTAGGTTAGGCTTCACCCACCAGCACGTCTAATAAGAGCCAGTTCTAAGGTAAGACACCGGTCACCTCATGACGGTGAGGAGGTATTCATGGGTGCTAATACGACCCTGCTGGCGTACACGAAGTGAAAATTTGTCTGAGGAAACTATCTTACAATATCCAGGGAAGGAGACCAGGCAAGGGGTTTCTGAACTTAGGGGGCTGCAATTTGAGACGTAAAAGAATGTGGTCTCTACATGACTGAGTGCTGCTCCAGAGGATAGTCTTCCTGATCAGTGTAGCCAATATTCACACATGTAAAACAAAAAAAATTACATATTTATTGTACGATTTTTTCTTTTCATCTCAATAAAATGTTTCTTTTGTTAGTCAAT
>NW_006399914.1:2095590-2102686 GCF_000299155.1 Elephantulus edwardii
CTTCAAAGTGTCCAAACTTAGAATATATTTTCCACATCATATGTAGCTGCTTTAGCATATATTTTTCAGATATTTTAAATTGTAATTTGAATGAAAATTTACCCAGCAAGTTGATTTTCCACTCAACCATTCTTGCATATTTTAGAATATATCGATTCTCAGACCCACAATGTACCTGCGCTCTCCCCACTTCTTCTCTAAATTCTCCTTTCTTTGTATCTTTCTATCCTGCCCCTTCTTGCTGACCGATATTTATCCCAGAGCTAATGCCCTTTTGGTCTCTTACAGGTCATTGTTATAAAGAATATTATAGGCTTATCTTTCTTAATAAAATTTTTATTTTATACTGGTTTACTTGCAAAGTTTTTATACATTGCTTCCCCCATTAGATCTTTCCCATATACCTTACCCACTCCTCCGTCTACCCATCAAATTGTGTGGCCCTATGATTATCATCCTCCTTCTCCCCCCCCCCCCCGCCGCTATTCTTACCCCTCAGCTTTCCCCCACCTCCTCTTAGATCTTCATATACATTTTACTAGTTCTCTATTTCCACAATAATAATCTTATACAGTATTTGTCCTCATGGGACACTTAGCATAATGTTCTCCAGTCCCTCTCAAATTTGGCAGTAATTTCCAAAATTATTGTTCCTACATGCTGCATGGTATTCCGTTGTGTGAATGTACCATAATTTCTTAATCCATTCGGTTGTGGTTGGACATTTGGACTGTTTCCATGTTTTTACAATGGTGATAATGCTATGAACATCAGGGTACAACTCTCTGTGCCTCAGTTCTTTTTCTCTCAGGTATATTCCAAGCAGTGGGAATATGGAATTTTTTATGTTGACTTTTTGAGAAACACCAAACTGGTTATACCATTTTACAATCCCACAAACAGTGTGTGAGTTCCTACCTTAACACATCCTCTCCAACATTTATTACTTGTTGTCCTGTTAAACTTTACCACTGCTACTGGGGTGAGATGTAATCTCCTTTGTGGTTTTGATTTGTGTCTCTATAATTACATAGGCTTGTCTTTTAGATGGGTGAAAGTGGAGCCACTGAATAATTTTTTCCATCAACTTTCCATAGAATTAATGAAACACAATCATTTGGTAAAAGCATTATTTCTTCATTAAAAAATAATATGTACACATTTTCAATATTTTCATCTAACCAAGAAAAATAAAGCCCTCAAAAAAACAGCTCCTATTGCTATTAATTTGAACTGCCCAACTACACACACCTTTCATTCTGACCTTTCCTGTTTTTTTGTCCAGTTTGTACACTCTTTTCATTTTGAAAATGCTTAAGCCCTGTTGCTTGAGGTGGGGGCAGGGAGATGATGTTAAAGAGTAAAAGGAGTCAGCCCTGAATAATCTTCCACAAAAATCAATGCTTAGGATGTTCCAAGTCCATGCAATTTTGAGGTTAAGGGATGATCAGAATTTAATTTCCTGACACTTAAAATCATTTGACTGAGAACAGCAGTCACAGAGGAATACTAACAGTGGGAACATCACATAAAACAAGTTAGAGATATTGTGTCCTTCTTCTATTAAGGAAAAATGTTTATTCCTGGAAAAGCAGTCTGATGGGGAAGAGGAAAGGGAGGGAGGGAAGGGGAAGAGAGAGAATGAGAACAGAAGAAAGCAAAGGACTTAGCACCACAGCCCTGATTTTTTGTTTAGAGTAATGAGGGTGATTTGTGGGACAGCTCTCTCAGTTGGTAGCACTGACTTGCTTAGTAATTACTAAGTGGTTCTTCTCGTGCCCTGGGAATGTGGTGTGGAACTGGTGTGGTTAGAGTGAGGATAGAGGGAAGAAAAAAGGAAGCAAAAATAAATCCATGTTTGTCTTTGCATTCGTCTGAGATCCTTCCCATCCCCAAGATCCTTTTATAGAAAATGATGTTTTGAGATCAGTGTAACCCTTAAAAGAAAAGCACTAAGAGTATTAAAATCCCAAAATAAAGAAATATGTTGTTGAATAAAGTACATAAAATAATTAAGTGATCACACTGGTCTATGTGCCAAATTTGTAGGGGAAAAATGTTGTTGTTGTTGTTGTTGTTGTTATGTACCATCGAGTCAGAACCCATATATAGCTGACCCCAAAATTTTTACTTCCAAGGAGCAGTCTGACTGCCCTTTCACCAAGAAATAACTGTTTCTTCTTTTGGTAGTCCATAAAATATTCAGTATTGTTCTCTAACACTAAAGCTCAAAGGAATCAATTCTTCTGTCATCCTTTTTCATTGTCTGGCTCTCAAATGCATAGCAGATGATTGAGAAAACATGGCCTGAATCAGGTGTACCTTAGTCTTCACAATGATATCGTTGTTGCTCAATAGTTTGAAGAGGTCTCTGACTGTAGACTTTCCCAGTACAATACATCTGATATCCTGATTGCTGATACCAAGGATGTTGACTGTGGATCCAAGTATGATGAAATCATTGACAACTTCAATCTTTTCTCTTTCTTTTATGATGTTGCCTATCGGTAGAGTAGTGAAAATTTTTGTTTTCTTGACATTGAGATGAAAACCATGTTGAAGGCAGTTTTTGATATTCTGCAGCAAGCATTTCAAATTATCCTCACTTTCAGCAAGCAAGGTTATATCATCTGCATAGTGAAGGTTGTTGATGAATCTTCCTCTGATCCTGATGCCACATTCTTCTTCATAGAATCCAGCTTCTCAAATAATTTGCTCAGAATATAGATTGCATAAGTACACAGAGATGACACAACACTGATGCACACCTTTTAAAATTTTATACCATGCAGTGTTCTTTTACTCTGTTTACACAACAGTGTCTTGGTCTAGGTACAGGGTTCACATGAACCCAATTAAGTGTTCTGGGATTTCCATTCATCTCAATGTTAGCCATAATTTGTTATGATCCACAGTCAAGTGCCTTTGAATAGTCAATAAAGTACATGTAGACATTATTCTGGTGTTCTCTGTTATCGGCCAGGATACATCTACCGTCGAGTCACTTGCAACTCATAGTGACCCTATGTACAACAGCCCTAAACCCTCCTCTGTCCTGTGCCAATCTTATTGTCTCCAACACACACAACCCAATTACCCCAGCCACTGAATCAATCTTCCTCTCCTGCACTGTCCCTCCACCCCCACCCCCCAAGCATGGCGTCCTTCTCCAAGGACCAATCCCTCCTTGCAACATGTTCAAAGTATGTCAGATGAAGCCTCAGAATCCTTGCCTCCAAGGAGCAGCCTGGTTTAACCCTCTCTAGGATGAACCTATTCATTTTCTTAGCAGTCCATGTTACGTTCAATACTCTTTTCCAGCACCACAGCTCAAAGGCATCAATTCTCCTTCTATCCTTCCTATTCATTGTCCAGCTCTTTGACCCATAGCTAGTGATTGCAAAGACCATGGCCTATATTGGGTGCACCTTAGGCTCCAGAGTGACACCATTCCACTTCAGTACTTTGGAGAGGTCCCTAAAAGCAGATTTTCGCAATACGTCTTTTAATTTCCTGGATGCTGGTGCCAAGAGTGTTGACTGTGGAGCCAAGCAAACTAAAGCTGTGAAAAAACTCAATCTCTTCACCATCCATCCTGATGCTTCCACTGAATTACTTTCTTTGGAAAAGGCATTAAGTACCTCTTTCTGTTGACCACGCAGGTATTTTCTAATTTCCTAGTGATGAATGAATGCTTCCAGCATTTAATTTGGTTTTTTAATCGTCTCAATTGGTATTCAGTCAATTCCTAGATACTTAGTTTTTTGGTTGGGGTTTTGTTTTGTTTTGGGCTTGGTTTTTGATTGATTGTTTGTTTCTTTGTTTTGCTACTGCCTTCAGCACAGCTTGACTCCTTCCTTCAGTACAATATGCTAACTCCTGAAATAGTAAAATGTTGACCGATTCTTTTTAGTATAGGACTGTATGTATTTTTGTCATCATCATCTTTCTTTTGTGAAGTGGTGAAGTTGAGAGTTTGTTATTGCTTTTCATTGTGGTATAGGTGAAAGAGCCAATTTATTTTCCTTTTAATAGTTTATACTTGTTTAGTAATATGAGTTGCAATCTCTTCAGTTTAACAGTCCTCTCCCTGATTCCTTACTTGCTATGCCATTGTCCATGCATTCCTCTTCTCTTTTTTTATCCTGATTTCTGAGCTTTGTTTAGGGGCAAATGTTGCTTATTTAATTTCATAAGGTTAATTGTTCCAAAGAATACTTCTTAAAAGTGTAAGTGTTCACGTTACACATCTATCTGTTGTTTTGCTTCAAGATGACTCCTGGGAGTAGTTTCAAGTTTGAAAGGTGTAAAGGTCACCATTTTGAGAGTTCCACCAGTCTCTATCAGATAGTTAAATCTCACCTTTTTAGTGATTTTGATTTTTGTCTTATGTTTTTCCTTGTATTCTACCCAGTACCTTCAGTGGTCCCAGTCAGAGCAGTCAATGGTGATAGAAAAATACCACCTAGTTCTTCTGGTCTCAGAGGAGTGGAATCTGTGATTCTAACAATCCAATAATCTTATGGGCTATTTGTTTCATTGAGTCTTTTATTTCTTGTACTCTTCTTTCCTCCATTCAGAGAGAGACCAATAGTTCCATCTTACAATGGCTGTTCACTAACTTTAAAGACTTTAGTCAATACGTAGCACAATAGGATAAAGAAGATTATCTTAGTGAACTGTTTTATGCAATTTGACTTAGCTGCTCCCCAAGACTGCCCTCGAGCCCAGTGACTCATTCTCTCAAAGTGTTTGGTAATGGCAAAGAAGATTTTATAGCATGACCTCTATTATCACTAGTATATGGATATACTTGTAGTACATTGGATTGTTGTTGTTGTTGATTGCCTTAGAGTCAAGCATGACTCATAGTGACCCTATGAACAAAGGCCTGAAGCCCCTCTACAGCTATCGACCTTTATCAAAGTTGATAGAGTTTCCGGAAGCATGTTATTTAAGAAGTAGATGCCACTCCTGCTTCGAAACCTGCCACAGTATGTTATTGTTTTTATGTGTCATTGAGTTGCCTGCGATGTATAACAACCCAATGTATGGCAGCTCTGAACCCTTCCCAGTCCTGAGCCCGTCTCACTAACTCTGACACACCAACTCCCATTGCCCAAGTTACTGTATCAATCCATCTCATCCTGGGACTCCCTCTCCTGCAGTGTCCATCCACCCTTCTGAGCATGATGTCCTTCTCCAAGGACTGGTCTCTCATGGCCATGTGCCCAAGGTAAGTGAGGTAGAGCTTCAAAATCCTAGCCTCCAAGGAGAGACGTGGTTTCACCCTCTCTAAGACAGACCTATTTGTTTTCTTGGCAATCCAAGGTATGTTCAAGACTCTTCTCCAGCACCACAACTCAAAGGTATCTATATGTGGAAATATCTTCTGTCAAACCTAGATATGCTGATGAGTGTGGTCCCATTTATCTACCCTTACCTATTCAACATGTGCATTTGCCTATATATCCATACATTATTCAACATTTGGCCCAAAGAATCCTTTCATATTGCAATTCAAGATGAATTCTTTCCTTCAGTTCTCTCAATTTGAGAAATGCTGAATGTGTTCTTCCTCTGTAGTTTTACAACTTCAGATCTTTGTATGTACACTGGTAGTATTTTGTCTTCATAAGCTACCTTTGGAATCTCTGTTCAATTTTTGTTCTTCATCATTTCATCTCTCTTTAGAGTAACTTTATATATATATTTTTTTATTTAAGAACAGGTTTCAAAAAAATTCTATTTTTGCATCATTTCTGCTCTTTTCTTTAGTTCCTGTCTTTTTAATTACCTTTAACTTTCTTCACATTATGATATACTTGATGTCATCCACAACTGAGCAGGTCTTCAGACATTAGTGTTCAATGAATTAAATCTATTGAAATTGTCTACAGTCTAATTGAAATGTTTTCAAAATTGTACTTTGGCTTCAATGAATTTATCTTCCTTTTATTCACCTTCAATTTGAACTTTTAGATGAGCAATTGATAGTCAGTTCCTCAGTTGATCTCAAGGTCTTCTTCTTAATGATGGCATTGAACTTCTCTATCTTCTCTTTCCACAGGTGTAGATGGAATAATTCCTATATAGTACATCTGGCACCACATGTATAGTTACCACTTATTTTTTTGAGAAAATGTATTTGCAAAATAATTGGTCTTGCAAAATTATAGTGCGTGATCACAATTATTTCTATCATCAAGGGCCTATTTTTAACTACCAGGTCTGCTGCTTTATTTGCAGGGTTGTTTTTTATTTTGTGTATTTGGGGGGGGGGGGTTAGGGGAATTTTTATTCCAGTAACCAGTAATTATCACTATATCTTAATTGCCTATTTGATCAATTACAGTCTGCAAACTTTGGCAAAAATCTCTAGTGTCTTTATCTTTTGTATTAGTGGTTGGTGTATGCATGGATATTATACAAGCATTGACAGCATTATTATGCTTCAGGATAGACCTTGCAGTGTACTTTTTTGATGATTAATGCAATTCTTCAATCAGTCATTCTTAGCATAGTAAACTAAAGTTGACACATCCTTCTTCCTAGTCTGTCTTAGTTTGGAAGCTTCACTGAAATCTGTCCACCATGTATGATCTTGCTTTTATTTTTTGTACAAGTGGCATAGATTTCAGCATCAGTGAAGTGTTTTACCACCACATATATAACAAACTGGTAGACAAATGGTGACACTTGGCAATACTGTATTAATTTCTTTTCTGTGTAATAATAAATGATTAGATATACTATCATTTTTTTAAACCATTAACCCACTAAAATGCACCTGGGTTTTTTCTAGGTTTTAGTTATGCTGCTATGAGAATTCTTGTGTAGTTTTTATGTGAACATAAGGTTTCAGTCGTCTGGGATAAATGCCCAAGAGTGCAGTTTCTGGGTTGTGTGGTAGTTATATGTTTATTTTCTAAGAAACTGACAAAATGTTTTCCAAACTGACTGTACCATTTTACATTTCCATTAATAAAGCATGAGTAGGCTAGTTATTTTCTCTGTATCATCAACAACATTTGATGGTTTTGGATTTATATATATATATATATATATAACCAAATATATCTCATACCAAATATAT
>NW_006399914.1:2103207-2105778 GCF_000299155.1 Elephantulus edwardii
CATTGTACTAAGTTTATATATAACCAAATGTTTTTGTTTACTGCCTTCAAGTCGAGTACAACTCATAGTGACCCTGTGAACAAAAGGCCTGAAGTCCCTCTACAACTATCAACATTTATCAAAATTCAAAGTTCATAGAGTTTCCGGAGGCAAGTTGTTTAGGAAGTGGATGCCACTCCTGCTTCCAGACCTGTCATAGAATGTTATTGGTTGAGTCACCTGCGATGCATAGTGACCCTATGTACAGTAGCTCTGAACCCTTCCCTGTACTGAGCCGGTCCTCTAATTCTCACACACCAACCCGCATTGCCCCAGTTACTGTATCAATCCATCATATATATACATACACACATATATCTTCAAATATATACCTTCAAATATATGTATCTCCAAATATATATATCGAAATCTATCTAGCTCCAAATCTATCTATCTATCTATCTATCTATCTATCTATCTATCTATCTATCTATCTATCTATCTATGTATCTATCTCCAAATGTATATTTGTACTTACTTATGTGTGTTTGCATGTATATATTTTGGCCACTTTTATATATCATTGCCATTTTAGTTTGCATTTGTTTAATTGACTAATGTTGAACATCTCTGCATGTGCTTCTGCACCATCTAGATCTTTGGTAAGTGTTTCATGTCTTATTCTTTTATAATTGGATTTCTTTTGTTTTGATTTGATTTGACTGTTTAATTTTGATAGTTAGTTAAAAATGTATTCCAGATACTAAGTTTTTGCCAGATATGTGATTGGCAAATATTTTCTCCTAGTCTGTAGTGAGTCTTTTAGCCTACTAACAGGGTTTTGCAGAGCAAAAGTGTTTAATTTTGAAGAGATATTATTTATCAATTTTTCTTTCAAGGATAATTTTTCAATGGATTTATTTTTGGCATAGCTCAGCATCATGGAATTTTTCTCCTATAGTTTTATAAGTTTTACATATTTCCTCTGTGTTTATGCTTTGCTTTAAACTAATTCTTTTATAAGGTATATGATTTAGATATTCATTTTTCCCAACAGATGTCCGATCATGTCAGCTTCATTTGCTCTAAGGCTAACCTACCTCTATTGGATTGTTTTTGTGTCTTTGCCAAAAATTGGTTGAGCATATTTATGTGAGTCCTCTTTTGGATTTTCTATTCTGTTCCAAAATTCTTTATGCTCATTTTTCTAGCAATTTCTCCAATCTTGGTTACTGTAGCTATACCATAAGAATTGAAATCAAGTAGACAGGCTCCTCCCTCCAAATTCCCCTCTCATTGTCACCAAGTTGGAACTGACCCATAACTGATCCGTTAGCAGATTTTTGGGGAGGAGATTGCCTGTCTTTCTCTTTTGGAGCCACTGGGGTCAAACTGACTCACCAGAGAGGTACCACTCTTGGGTTAGGAGCACATCTTCCTATGGACATTTCTTCCTATGCTATTTCTCCTACTTTGTCTTGCTTATCAAAGTTTAGAATCTCTGATTTTCCCGAAGTTTTAGATGAAGTTGTATACATCTAAACAACAATGAAATGAAAACATTGCTAGGAACATGGCATAAATTGCTTTTAACTTATAGATTAATTTGGTTACCCTGTATTTTTTAATATTTATTTTAGCATGTTGAGTCTTCTAATCCATGAATTTAGTTACTATGTTTCTTGATTTATTTAGGTCATATTTATTTCATCAGCACACAGATTACGTATATGTAGTATTAAAATGACTTAAGTATTTAGTTTCAATGGGGAAAAGTTGTTGTTGTTATTGTTGTTAGGTGCTGGCAAGTCGACTCTGACTCGTAATGACCCAATGTATAACAACTCTGAACTCTATCTTGAGCCAACTTCATTTTCTCTGACACACCTAGCCCCATTTCCTCAGTCACTGGGTCAATCCATCTCTTCCTGGGTCATCTTCTCTTGCATTGTCCCTCCACCCTTCCAAGCATTATCTCCCTCTCCAAGGACTGGTCTCTCCTCACACCCAAAGTATGACAGATGAAGCTTCAAAATCCTTGCCTCCAAGGAGTAGCCTGGTTTCACCTACTCCAGGACAGATCTGTTCTCTTAGCAGTCCATGGTGTATTTAATACTCTTCTCCAGCACCACAACTCAAAGACATCAATTTTTCATCCTTAGTCATTTTCCAGTTCCCTGATGCATAGCAAGTTATTGCAAAGACTATGGCTTAGATCTGGCATGCCTTAGTCTCTTGTTTGACATCATTGCTCTTCAGTACTCTGGAGAGGTTTCTGACTCTAGCCTTTCCCAATGCAATTCATCTTTTTATTTCCTGGCTGCTGGTACCAAGAGTGTTGATGTGGAGCTAAGCAAACTGAAGCTGTTAACAATCTCAATCTTTTCACCATCAATCATGATGCTGCCTATTGGCCCAGTGGGAAAAACTGGTATTGTGTTTTTAATGTCTATTTTCAGATGCATTCAATATTTATGTATAGGAATACAATCTATATTTGTGGATTGATCTTCTATCCTGTGATATTGTAGAACTTAAATTTTTACTTCTAAAGTTCTTATTCATGTTTTTTAAAATATTTTTATTTTAATT
>NW_006399914.1:2105878-2113756 GCF_000299155.1 Elephantulus edwardii
TAAAATATTTTTATTTTAATTGTAATTTTAACAAAAGTTTACAGAAAAGTTGCATTTTCATTCACTCATTGTTGCACATTTTTAGCCCCCTTCCCTCCTTCCCTTTCCCCTCCCCTAATTCACTTGTTTTGTGTGTTTTTTTTTAAAAAAAGTCATTCTTGCACATTTACCTCTAACCCACACTTCCCCCCAGTCCTCTTTGCAATATACCTCTTATTCTGGGCCTTTGCTGTACATATAATGCCTAATCATTTATTTCTATTTTAATGTAGATTCTTTGGGATTTCCTACACAGATGATTATGTTGCATACAAATAGGGATAGTTTTCTCCTTTCCAAAAAGTATGTTTATTTTTCAGTGTCTTAGTGCATTGGTGGTATAGTCCATAGGGAACTGCTGCTAACCCAAAAGTGATGTCATTTGCTAACTCAAATCCACGAGCCAGTCAACAGTAGAAAACTGTCTATTTCCTCTCCTATGATTTCTAGTCTCTGAAAACTTTATGCTGAATAAGACTGGTAAAAGTGGACATCCTTGCTCAGTCTTCAGTGTCAGAAAAGCATTCAGTCTTCCCATTTTTTTGTATGATGTTAGCTATTGGTGTGGGGTAGGGTTTGTTTTTGTTGCTGTTGTTGTAATTTTGTTAGTTTTTGTAGATGCTCTCTAGCAAATTGAGGACATTTCCTTCTATTCCTAATAAGGAAGAATTTCAGGTGCTGAGTAGTTTCTTTGGTGGTTGTTTATCATGTGTAGGTGTTGGACTTTGTAAATTACGTCCTTAACATTAATGATATGATTATATAAATTTTATCTATGAACTGTTGATATGGTAGATTACGCTGATTGATTTCCAAATGTTGAATTAACTTTGCAAACCTGCAATAAATCCTATTTGCTTATGGTATGTGATTCTTTTTATGCACTGTTGAATTTAATTTGTCAATATTCTGAGAATTTTACATCTACATTCACGAAAGGCATTGATTTAGTTTCCTTTCTTGGTATGACTTTTTTATTTTTATATCAGAATATTAGTAGCTTCATAAATGAATTATGATGTATTCTTTCCTCATCTATTATTTGGAAGAGAAAATACGTCCTAGAGACTAACTTTTTTCATATCTGAACTTCACTTTAAATGCTTGGCATAATTTTTCAGTGAAACTATCTGAGGTGGCAATTCTTTTCCAAGGCCTTTTAAAGAAAATATTAGATTTATTTAATGATTATAGGATTGTTCTGTTGTCTATTCCATCTTGGTTGAGTCTTGTTAATGTATAGTTTTTAACAAAAATTTATGCAAAATTGTGTAACTTATTAGATTTTATTGTATTCATATTTTCAATAACATTTGTTTCCTAATCCCTAGAACTTTTAAACATTACCTCATATGGTAAAAGAGACTTGGAGAAGTGATTATGAATTTTGAAAGGAGGATATTGTCTTGGAATATCTAAGGGGAAATAATGCAACTACAACTTTCCTTAAGAGAGGAAACAAAGGAAAATCTGGCCATAGAAATATGGTGACAGTTGAAATAGGAGGTACTCTATTCCTGCTTTTGAAAAGACAAGGAAGAGGAGTGAGACACTGAAAGGAAGTAATGTAGTTCTATAAGCTGGAAATGATAATTAAATGAGTCTTTTTCTATATGTCCAGAGGGAGTATGACTCTCTTCTCAGCTTGGTTTTGACCCAGGGAAATATATTTTAGATTCCCGACTTTTAGAACTGTAAAATAAAAAATGTGCTCTTTTAAAACACCAACTTTGTGATTATTTGTTACAGCAACTACAGGAAACTAATACACATTCCTTCCTTATCCTTTACTGGAAGGAAGATCTGTACTTATATCCCCTGTTTCATTCCTGATATTGACTATTTACATCTCCTTCTTTTTAATCATTGTCAGTCTTGCTAAAGATTTGTCAATTTTATTGACTTTCTTTTTTTTTTTTACGTGAAGAAACAAATTTTGGTTTCATTGATTTTCTCTGTTTTTCTTACTTTTAGCTTGCTTGATTTATGTAATCTTTATCATTTCATTTCTTTTGCTTATGTGAGCTTTTTTCGCCCTTATATTAGTTTCTTAGTGCATGAACTTTTATTGATTTAAAATATTTTTTAATTATAATGTAATCATTTATTACTATAGATATTTCTTCCCTGTTTGGCTATACCTGCATCACACTTATTTTGGTTTTGTATTTTCTGTGCATCTCATTTAACATAGTGTTCTCATTTTGGCTTCAACTACCATATATGATTTAGGAACCTCATCCATATTGTTGTTAGGTGACATTGAGTTAGTTCCAACTCACAGCAACACTGTGTACAATCTACCTGTTCCTCATGATTGTTGATACTTTTGAGCATATTAATGCAACCATCGCATTACGTGTCTTACTCATTTTCAGTGTTGTTATTAGTAGGTGCCATTGAATTGAGTATGACTCACAACGACTTTATGAACAAAAGATCTGAAACCATCCTGTCCTGCACCATCCTTACACTTCCTGACACACAAGAGCCCATTGCAGCAATCACCTTGTCAGTCCACCTGATTGAGCGTTTTCCTCTCCCTCTACCCTTCCCAACATCATGTTTCTGTCCAAGGAATAGCAGCTCCTAGCAATATGTCCAAAGTATGTTTGACAAAGCCTCATCATTCTTACCTCCAAAGAGTGTTCTGGCTGCACCCTCTCCAAGACATAACTATTTGTTTTCTTGGCTGTACACAGAATGTTCAGTGCTCTTCTCCATCACCACAACTCAAAGGCAAAAACTCCTTTTCCACCATTCTTATTCATTGATCAGGTCTCAGATTCATAGCTAGTAATCAGAAAGACCATGACCTGAATCAGATGTACCTTGGACCTCAAACTGATATCACTATTCCTCAATAATTTGGAAAGGTCCCTAACTGCAGATTTTCCAATTACAATGTATCTCCTTATTTCTGACTACTTGTACCATGGATGTTAATTTTGGATACAAGAAATTTCAATCTCCTCTCCACCCATCATGACACTGCCTATTGGTCCAGTGGTAAGAATCTTTGTTTTCTTGATATCGAGGCACAATCCATACCAAAGGCTGCGTTCCTTGATCTTCTACAACAAGTGCTTCAGATCCTCCTCACTTTCAACAAGCAAGGTTGTGTCATCTGCATAACACAGGTTATTGATGAGTCTCCCTCCAGTCTTGACACCACACTCCTCCTCATAGAGTCGAGCTTCTCAGATAATTTGCTCAGCATATAGATTGAGCAGATATGGAGACAGAATTCACCGCTGACACACTCCGTTCCCAATTCCAAACCATGCAGTGCTCCCCTGTTTTGTTCACAGTAAACCTCTCTCTTACCAAGCATGATGACTTCCTTCGGGGACTGGTTTTTCCTAATAGCATGACAGAGCTATGTGAGACACAGTCTAACCATCCTCACTCCTCAGGACCAAGACTTATTCATTCATTCTGGCAGTCATTGGTATACTCAATATTCTTTGCCAACACCATAATTCAAATGACTTCCTTCTTCCTTATTCATTATCTCTCTTCCCTTCATATGAGTTGACTGAATATTATGGGTTGGGTAAAATGCACCTTACCCCAAAGTGACATCTTTGTTATTTAAAATTTCAAATACGTCTTTATTTCAGTAAAATAAAATCCTTGACAGCTTCCCCCCACCCCCTCCTATATGAGGTCAGCAATGATATTCCTCAGTCCATATCCTCTGTGCAATCTGCCATGAAATTTTGGCCATCTCCTATTAATGCATGTAGATAGTTAATTATATTTACTCATGTTTGTGTATTTCTTTCTTTTTTGAAGTTCCAAACTTCCTTCTATTGTTATTTCCTTTCTGTAAAGAACTTCCTTTAGCCAACATATAAAAGTAGGTTTGCTAACAACAAATTCTTTTCACAAGGAATATTTTCATTTCTCCTTTATTCCCAAAGGACAATTTTACTCTATAAAGAATTCTCAATTGTCAGTTCTTCTTTTTAAGACTTGAACAATAATATGGCATTTATTTCTGGCTTCCTTGGTTTCAGATGAAGAATTGATGTCATCCAAATTACTGTTCCCCTGTAAGTATGAATAGCATGTTCTTTCTCTACAGTTGCTTTCAAGACTTGATTTTTTAGTTTTGTTTTATACCCCCCCTTTTTTTAGCTATCAAAAATGGAATTAAAATATGTCTGGACATAAATTTCTTTATCTTTATCATACTTATGGCTCACTCTAAAATGCAGAAGAACAATAAAGATCAAGGACTACTGCCTTTGGTATGGATTATATCTCAACAACAAAAAAACAAAGGTCCTTACCACAGGACAAACAATCAACATTATGCTAGATTGAGAAAGAACTGAAGCCGTCAATTATTTCGTCTTCCTTGTATCAACAATCAACACCTTGGTACATACAGTCTGGAAACCAAGAAATGTATTACATTGGGAAAGTCTGCTGTCAGGAACCTCTCCAAAATACTGAAGATCAGTAATGTCAGTTTGAAGACTAAAGTGTGCCCAATTCAGGCCTTAGTCTTCTCAATCACCTACTATGTCCAGAGAGCTGGACAATGACTAAGGATGACAGAAGAATTGATGCCTTTGAGCTGTCGTGCTGGAAATGAGTAATACATATCCCAATGGACTGCCAAAAGAACACACAGGTATGTCTTGGGGAAAGTGCAGCCAGAGTGCTCTTGGAGACAAAGATGACAAAGCTCAATCTTTCTTACTTTAGACATGTAGCTAGGTGAGAATATTCTTTGGGAAAGGAAATCATGTTGGAATGATGAAGGATCAGTGAAAGAAAGAAAGACACCCCCCCCCCCAATGAGATGGATTAAGACAATTACGTCAGTCATGGTCTCCAGTGTCAGAGATGATGAGGATGGCACAGGATTAGGTAGGGTTCAGCTTGGCTATTCATAGGATCATTGTGAGGCATATTTGACTCAATGGCACATAATAACACCACGGTTCACTTAGCTTCTTGAATTTGTTAGTTTATCCTTTGCCAAGTTGGGAGAATTTTTGCTTTTATTTCTTTGAACACTTTTCTAGTACCATGCTTTTTTGTCTATTCCAGAATTCTGAAGATACAAATGTTAGCTCTTTGCTTGTTGTTGAATGCCAGTGAGTCGGCTGTGACTCATAGCAACTCTATAAACAGCAGCTCTGAACCCTGCCTATCCTGAACAAATCTCACTGTCTCTAGCACACCGGTCTCCATTACTCTAGTCACTGTATTAGTCAATCAAACTCAGGGTCTTCTTCTTCTGTGCTGTCACTCCACCCTTCCAAACATAGAGTCTTTCTTCAAGGGCTGGTTTCTTGTGGCAGTACGCCCAAAGTATGTGAGATCGAGTTTCAAAATTCTTGCCTCCAAGAGGCAACCTGGCTTTACCCTCTCCAGCACAGACTCATTTGTTCTCTTGACAGTCAGTGGTGTTTAATACACTTCTGCAAAACCACAACTTAATATGCTTCTGCAGAACCACAACTCAAAGGCATCAATTATTCTTCTGTCATCCTTAGTCATTGTCTGACTCTCTGATGATGCATGGCAAGTAATTGCAAATACCATGGCCTGATCAGCCACACCATAGTCTCTAAACCAACATCGTTGCTCTTTAGCACTCTGGAGAGGTTTCTGACAACATATTTTCCTAATGCAATTCATCTTTTTTATTTTCTGACCACTGGCACCATGAGTGTTGATTAAGGATGATCGGAGCAAGATAAACATGCTGACAAACTCAATCACTTCCCCATTTACCCTAATTGACAGGTGAGATAAGAGGCAGAAGGGGATGCAGGTAGAGAAGGGTGGGAGGATAGGAACAAGACACACATGCCAAAGGGAAGGGACCAGCACTGAATCTATTGGTTACTTTTATAATGGGAAGTATCTTTCATCTGCTCTTTTGGGTAAAATGCTTGTTTTTCAGATATAGCACTAAAGCTGAGCATCCAGCTTAAGATCAAGTAGGAAGAAGGATTGGTTATCAACTTCTGAAATAACTGGCCTTCAAAAGCCAAATGAACAGTAGAGAGCATTTAGAGTAGTAGCTAGGGCACTGGAGACTGAGCCCTCATTTTGATAAACACAAATGAAGAGAAACAGTTGTGAACTGACACAAACTAGTGACTGGAATGTGGAATATGAGAAATGTGAATGTAAGAAAATTGGACGTCATTAAAGAGGAAATTAAATGCATAAATATTGACATATTAGACATTGGAGAGCTGAAATGAATTGGTATGGGCCATTTTGAATCAAACAATCATAAGATCTATTATGCCGGAAGTGGAAAAGTGAGGAAAATGGTATTTCATTCATCTTCAAAAAGACTATTTCTAGATCCATCCTGAAATGCAGTGTCATGAGTGAAAGGATAATATTCATACACATTCAAGGAAGACCTATCGATACCACTGTCATTCAAATGTGTACACCAACAATCAGGCCAAAGAGGAGGAAATAAAGATTTTACCAACTTTTGCACTTAAAAATTGACCAAACATGGAAACAATTTATTAATGATAATTGATGTCTGGAATGTAAAAGTTGGGAACAAGGAAGAAGGATTAATAGTCAGAAAATATGACTCTTTGATTGTTGTTATTGTTATGTGCCATTGAGTTACCTGCGACTCATAGCGACCCTGTGTACAACAACCCTAAACCCTGCTCTATTCTGTGCCAATCTTATTGTCTCTGACACACCTAAGGCCATTACCCCAGTGACAGAATCAATCCATTTCATTGAGGGTCTTCTTTCTCTCCTGCACTGTCCCTCCACCCTCCCAAGCATGACTCCCTCTCCAAGGACTGATCTCACCTTGCCACATGTTCAAAGTATATCAGATGAAGCTTCAAAATACTTGCCTCCAAGGAGCAGCCTGGCTTTACCCTCTCCAGTATGAACTTGTTTGTTTTCCTAGGAACCCATGATATATGAAGTACTCTTCTACAGCACCAAAGCTCAAAGGCATCAACTCTCCTGTCATCTCTAGTCATTGTCTAGCTCTCTGATGAATAGCAAGTAATTACAAAGACCAGGGCCTCTATCAGGCACACCTTAGTCTCTAGACTGAGATCATTGCTCCTCAATACTTTGGAGAGGTCTCTGACAGCAGACTTTCCCAATGCAATTCTTTTAATTTCCTGGCTGTTGGTACCAAGAGTGTTGATTGTAGAGCCACACAAAATGAAGCTGTCAACAGTCTCAATCTCTTCATCATCCATCATGATGCTGCCAATTGGCCCAGTGGTGAGAATCTTTGTTTTCTTAATGTTGAGCTTCAATCCATATTGAAGGCTGTAGTCCTTGACTCTCCACAACAAGCACTTCAGGTCCTCTCCTCAGTTCAGCAAGCAAGATTTTGTCATCTGCATAATGTAGATTGTTGATGAATCTTCCTCCAATCTTAATGTCATATTTTTCCTCACAGAGCCCAGCCTCCTGGATAATCTGTTCTGCATATAGATTAAAATTTATGGAAATAGGACACATCCTTGACACACCCTTCCCAGTTTTGAAACGTGTAGTGGTTCCTTGCTCTGTTCTGATGACTGCCTCCTGGTCCAAGTACAAGTTTTGTATAAGCAACATCAAGTGTTCTGGGATTTCCATTCTTCTCAAAGTTAGGCACAGTTTGTTGTGATCCACACTTAGCATGAAACACAGACATTCCTCTAGTATTCTCTGCTTTCAGCCAAAAACCATCTGACATTAGCTATCTCTAGTGCCACGACCTCTTCTGAATCCAGCCTGCACTTGAGACAGTTCTCTGTTGGTGTGATATTCCAGTCGTTTTTGGATAATCTTTAGCATAATCTTGCTTGCATGTGATAT
>NW_006399914.1:2115761-2124321 GCF_000299155.1 Elephantulus edwardii
TTTTTTAATTTTAATTTGAGCTCTGCTGGCCTAGTGGAAAGAAGCTGCACTGCAATCCTGAAGGTAGGAAGCTCGAGGCCACCACCTACTCCACGGGAGAAGGATGAGCAGTCTCCTCCTGTGTGATTAACTGACTCTGAAAACCTGCCAGACAATCAGCTATGGGTCAGTTCCAACTCAATGGTACTCAACAACAACAATTTTAATTTGGCTCTTTATATGTAATTTATTATGCTTTATGTCTTTGCTGATGTAATCCTTTCCCCCCTATGTTTCAAAATAATTCATAGTTGCTTATTGAAACATTTTATGGTGACTGCTTTAAAATGATTGTCAGGCAACTCTAACATTTAATGACTTGCGTCTGACAGGTTAATTATCTTTTGTGTTGTGATTTCCTTAGTCCTTGATAAATTATTTTTTTATTGTACCCAGATCACTGTAGACAGGGAATTATGAGACTCTAGATCCTTGCAGCTACATTTCTTATGTGATTTTCATTTTGCATGCTTATTCTTAATAAGTCCTTTTCAATAAGGATGGTATATTCTACTCACAAGTGAAGGGATAAAGTCATTGTCCCTTTAGATAAAAAAAGTTATTCCAAACCTACAACCAGAACTGTGCTAATAGCATGATGTCCACCTGGAGTTGGCTATTCTGGCCATTCCCGGATAGAGACCTTTAAGCACTGCATTCTGCTCCTCCAAGACAAGCACCCTGTGGATTGTACTTTCCCTGAGACTTTTCTGAGCTTAGATGTTACAAACTTTTCACTTTCGCTTAGAAAATAATTAGGCCCTTTTATGGCAGACATAAAAGGACTTGGCTTGAGATTTAAATGCTTTCTATTCATGAGACTAATATCCCAGCAAATTGGTACTAATATCAAAGTGGGTTTTATTCCATGAATGTATCACCATATACCTTCTTTCCCAGTTGTTGGTTGAAACTCATCCAGCTTTGCTGTATAAATATGTACAAATTGGATATTTCATATGCCAGAGTGATATATTCTAGAGCATGGATGCACTTATTTTTTTTCCATCATTGTTTTCTTTCATATACATTCCTTGAACTATTTGTCCATATCTATTTTTTTTATTTTAATAAACATGAAGAATCTTTGTGAAACCAATAAAAATTCAGTTGGATTTTGCACTGAAACAGTTCTTTTTCCTTTCAGAGGAGCATTGCAAGAGACTGGGCTGTATATGAAAATGTTAGAATAAATTCTTTTACTGGAGCCACAATGCCTATTCTACACCTTCTACCTATCACAGATCAACTAGTTCATATACCAGAGCCTCTTCTGTGGAGAATTATGTCTTCATTGTCCATTGCTACTACTTCTTAGTTATCTTGTACTGCTGTAGCAGAGATACTATAAGTACATGATTAACAAATAAGAATTTATTCTATTAGGTTTAAGTGCCAGCTCCCTCACTTGCGCGCATGCTCGCTCTCACTCTCGCTCTCTCTCTCGCTCTCTCTCTCGCTTGCTCTCTTTCTCTCTCCTTCTCGCTATTATCTATCTATCTATCTATCTATCTATCTATCTATCTATCTATCTATCTATCCATCTACTATCTATCATCTCTATCTCTCTGTAGCTCCCATTCTTGCTCTCTCCCTCCCATTCTTGTTCTCTAATTCACTTCTGGAGGAAGAGTCCTTGTTTCCTTCAGCATCTGTAGGCCTACTTTTCACTAGAGATTTCTAGGTATCTATCTTACTCTTCTCTGGTGTCAAGGACCTTTCTCAAGAAATGTTTCTAGTCCAGAAAGACAAATTCTACTCTAGCCAATTCCTTATTGGTGGTATTGAAGTCTTCACTTTCCTCCCCTTTTATCTTTAGTAAGATAAAATGTATAGAAGGCCACACCCTAGGGAAATGCCCTTTACATTCAATAAGGGCTGTGATAAATTAAGTGTGTTGTTTTACAACCTGAATCTTAAAACTGTTTGCCTTATGATCTTATGGTTGTTGCTACTGTTGGCTGTGGAGTCAAAATGAACCCACAGCTGACCCTACAATAGGTTTTCAGAAACAGTTCATCTCATAGGAGGAGATTGCCCACCCTTGGTCAAGGAGCAACTGCAACTGGTGGATTTGAATATATGCCTTTAGGATTACAGTGCAGCTTGTTACCACTAGGCTACCGGGGCTCTCTTATGAGCATATGGGGGCATGATTACACATTATAACATTATATACTTATACTTTATTATTGTTTCTGGTTTTGTCTGCTCTCAAGTTGACTATGAATCACAGTGGCCCTATGAACAATGGCTCTGAACCTTCTCTGTCTTGAGCCAACTTCACCATCTCTGACACACCTGACTCCATTGCCACAGACACTGTGTCAATCCATCTCATCAAGAATCTTCCTCTCCTCTGCTGACCTTCTACCTTTCCAAACATGATGACCTTCTCCTGGCAACACGCTCAAAGTATATGAGATAGAGCTTCAAAATCTTTGCCTCCAAGGAGCAGCTTGGTTTCATCCTCTCTAGGACAGACCTATTTGTTCTCTTGGTAGCCTATAGTATGTTTAATACTCTTCTTCAGGCATCAATTCTTACTCTGTCATCATTATTCATTGTCCAGCTTTCAGATGCATAGCAAGCAATTGAGAAGACCATGGCCTGGAACAGAAGCACCTTAGTTCTTGGACTGATATAAAGAGCAAGGGCTGTGAGGACAGCCATGTCTGACCTTTACCAACTTCACTAAGGGAAACTTTCCCCATCAACAGCACAAAACCAATTCCCATAAGGTCAGACATGTCACCTATTCTACTGTACCTCTTTCTACTTATCTCAACACTAATCTTACTGTTTTATTAGGTCCCAAATCCTGTGCAATAGCTTACAAATTACACAAAACCATACTGGAAAAGTAAAAAAGTTATAATCCAAGTAAATAGCAGAATATGGTCAAGATGGCTTCCAAACTGTGCTCAGAGGAATTTCTCTTTGAGCTTTGCAGCTTTAGGCCAGTGTTACGAAGTTCATAGTCCTGTGAATTATGTCCCCCAACCCCACTTCCAGTTGTCCAACAAAGTTAGCAAAACCTCTTAGCTCTGGTTCCAATGGAGTAGTAATCCTAAAGTCCCATCTCATGTCAGATCTCTGGTTCAGCTATGACTACTGCTGCCATAGGTGTAGCTGGAGCAAGAATTTCTGGGCCAGAGGCTATGTTACATTATCTTGCTGCTGCTGCTGCTGCTGCTGCTGCTGCTGCTGCTGCTGCTGCTGCTGCTACTTCTTTAGTGGCTGGGAATTCCTCATTCTCCTCCTGCCAGGTTGCTCAGTTTAATGGTGAGACAGCCAATCCCCTTGAAGATAGGCTTACATGCCATGTTCGCATATTCCCAACCATCTACATGGCAAAATCAAACTATGGCTTGGAAAGTCATGTTGAAAAATAAACTCTACAACTGACATCATTGCTCTTCAATATTTTGGAGAACTCTTTGACAGCAGATTTTCCCCAGTGCAATTCTGATTTCCTGACAATTGATGCCAAGAATGGTGATTGTAGATCCAGGCAAGATGAAATTGTTAACAACCTCAATCTTTTCTCCATCATTCATGATAACTACCTGTTAACTCCATGATGAGGATCTTTGTTTTCTTGATGTTGAGATACAGTCCATTTTGAAGGCTGCAGTCTTTGACCTTCTGCAGCAAACATTTCAAATCCTCCTCAGTTTCAGTGAGCTAGGTTGTGTTATCTGCATAAAATGAGTTGTTGATGAGACTTCCTCCAATCTTGATGTCACATTCTTCTTCGTAAAGTCCAACCACCTGAGTGATCTGTTCCGCATATAGATTGAAAAATTATGCAGAAAAGATACATCCCTGATGCACTACGTTCTTTATTTTGAATCATCTTGTGTTCACTTGCTTTGTTCAGACAACAGCTTCCTGGTCCAGGTATAGGTTTCACATGAGCACAATCAAGTGTTCTGATATTCACTTTCTTCTTAATGTTAGCCACAATTCATTGTAATCCATACAGTTAAATGCCTTTCCATAGTTGATAAAACATAAGTAGACATCCTTCTGGTATTCTCTGCTTTCAGCCAAGATCTATCCGACATCAACAATTATAGATAGATATCTCCCTGGTACCACCGTCTCTTCTAAGTCCAGCTTGTATTTCTGGCAGTCCTCTATTAGTGTACTGTTCTAGTTGGTTTTGGATAATCTTCAGTAAGATTTTGCTTGTACGTGATATTAGTGATATTGTTCAATAAATCCTTCCTAATTCCTTTTTTTTAGGAATGGGAGAAATATGGATCTCTTCAATCTATGACATGCTGTAACTGGATGTACTTAACAAATAGAAAGTTATTTTTTCACAGTTTAAGACGCTAGAACACTGGATTCAGGATACTTGTTTCAGAAGGCTTTTTCTCTCTGCCACCTCTAGAGAAAGGTACTTGTGTCCTTTCAACATCTGTGGCCCTTGTGTTCCTTGGCAATCTCCAGTATTCATTCTCTTGGTATTCATTTTCTTCAAGGTCTAGAGGTTTCTCAGTATAGGCACCTCTCATTCTTCTTAGTGGCACTGATGGCTTTCTCTGCGACTTCTCCCCTCAATTTTTTTGGTTCTCTCTCCTTTTGTCTCATATAAAATAAAATAAAAAATTTTTAAAAAGTGATGTAAGCCACACCTATAAAATCTTTTCTTACATTGTGTAAGGGCTGTAACCTGAGTAAGGGTATAACACCCCATTCAAATCTCTTCTCAACAGATTGGTTAATCAAATCATATCATATTATGGGGGATGAATACATCATTATACAATTATCAACTTATCTCATTATATGCTTGTCAAACCATTGTGTTTCATGGCCCAGCAGACATCACACATTTTAGGGGGTCACAATTCCATCCATGACATCTTCCTTACTTCTATCAATAGAAAAAAAGAAGAAAAAGAAAAACAGTTCTTTATTATGCATTATAGAATGATAATGTGGCTTTGTAGCATTAATTATCTGTTTTATAATAAATGAACACATTTATTTTATTTGATGCCAACCTTAAGGTCTAAACCTCCAAGAACAAAGAATACATTTTATCCTTCTTTGTGAAGCCAAAGTCCAACACAGCTCCTTCTTAGCATGTAGAAAGTAATCAGTAAGTATTTTAGTGATTATTATCTTCATCTGTACTTTAGATCCCCTCAGACCAACTCTATCAGAATATATATGTAGAAACTTGGGAAAGGTACATTTAAAAGTGTTTCCCAGTACATCAAAATGTGAGGACAGAGTTGCTATCTTAAATCATACAGTAAGAATCAAAGATTCTGTCCTGGTTGTCACTATCAATAAAACCTGACCTTGACCAAAATGTAAAAACATTAAAAGCTGAAATACTAAAAAACAATCTAATCACTGAGATGGCTCATTCTATTTAGGGGCCTCCAGCACACAGTGGTTTTCACAGAGACAGACTAGAGTATTTAGCACACGTATATTGCTTTTGCTCTAAAATGACGCAGATGGGGAACGGGACGGTCTGTAATCAGGCAAGAGAAATATTTCCGGGATGAGAATGTTCTAAAACTAGATTATGAGGATGGTTGCACAACTTTGTAAATTTACTAAAAATCATTGAATTGAAAAAGATAAAATAAAAAGTAATAAAATAAAACTTCGTAAAAGCAACACAGATGGAATCTGCTGTTTTCAGAATTAAGACCCATTTTGAAAGTGGAATCATATATTTGAAAAACAATCTTGAGCTTGGTTTGGTTAGCATAAGACTCAAGGGGACAAGAGCCCATCTTTCTTTACCGTACTAAAACAAAAACAACCCGCTGCCTTTGAGTTTATTTGACACCATAGCAACTCTCTTGAACTGAATTCAACTGCCCATAGGTTTTTCAGGTTGTAAATCTTTATAGAAGCAGAACTGCTGGTAGGTTTCAACTTCCGACCTTTTGTTTAGCAGGCAAATGTTCTTACCTACAGCACCACCAGGGTTCCTCTGTTTCTGGAAAACTCTTCTTAAAGCAGGTATAGGCAGAGGTATGATTGAAGGCTAGTCCATGAATAGGCCCTCTCACCACTTTCTGACATAGATTATGGTCAGTCATGCCTGCATTTGTCAGTCCCTCCTTGCTTCTGACCTACTTGATTGGAGTGAATTCTTAGAACTCTCTATTTCTGAAATTAAACCAGAATTCTTGAAATTGTGATTGAGCACTTGTATTATGTTGGGTACAAAACCCTCCCCAAAAAACAAAGAAGGAGCCCAGGAATGACAGACACAGATCCCATTTATGATTCTAAGCTACTGTGATCTGGCCACAACTTTTGCATGTCATCACAGAAAAATAAAAAATCTGATTTGATCTGAACACACGCTCTACAAAGCCATTGTAACTACAACCTGTTGTTACTGGAGTATATCCCCCTAGACTTCCCCTTGTGTTTCCAGTGGCTCATAAAATACTCCTTTCAACCCCAAACAGTATTCGTCATAAGAAGGATTCTACAGGGAGTGTTATGTTTTGAATGGTTTTGCATTTCTCTGTGTGCTCATTGATGGCTTTGAACTGTGGTGTAGGAGAAGAGCACTGAACATCCCATGGAAGACCAAAAGAACAATTATGTCTTAGAGAGGGTGCAGTCAGAGTGTTCTTGGAAAAAAAGAATGATGAGGTGGCTTCAAGTATTTCAAGCATGTGGCTGTTGTTGTTGTTTCATTGTTCATTGCCATTGAGTCGAGCACAGCTCATAGCGACCCTATGAACAAAAGACCTGAATCCTTTCTGTAACTACCATCATTTATCAAAGTTCAAAGAGTTTCTAGAGGCATGTTGTTTAGATAGTGGATACTAATCCTGCTTCCAAACCTGCCTTAAACTGGGAGCTCCTCCAAACAGTGTCCACCATAGGTAACTGTTATGGCATTTGACACCCCACTGGCACAAGATTCAGCATCACAGCAACCCCAGGTTACATCAGTGCAGCCTATTGACAGAAGAGAGCTGGACCACTTAGAAGAATGTTCCTCAAAAATATAATAACAACCAACTTTTTAAATTTTATTTTTAGTTTTCTACTAGTTTATTTACAAAATTTGAATACAAATTCAAACAAATTCTATTTTCCTTACACCCCCACCCATCAGATTGTACAACCTGATGATTAATCCCTTCTTCCCCCTGCACATCCTCATCCCTCTGCTTCCAGCATCTCCCACCACTCCCGGATCCTTATACTTATTCTACAATAATGGTTGTATGCAATATAATCTTGTGTGACTGAGTTGACTCAGCACAATGCTCTCCAGTCCCTCCCTAGTATTGAATAATTTGCAAAATCATTGCTCCTGCCTACTGCATAGTATTCCATTGGGTGAATGTACCATAATTTCACAATCCTTTCATTTGTGGTTGGACATTTGGGCTGTTTCCATCCTCTTGCAATGGTGAATAATGCTGCTATAAACATTGATGTACAAATGTCTGTTTGTGGCTCAGTTCTCAGGGTATATTCCAAGCAGAATAGATGGGTCATATGGAATTTCTATGTTCAGCTTTTTGAAGAGACACCAAATTGCCTTTCACAATGATTGTACCATTTTACAATCCCACCAACAATATATAAGAGTTCCTTTTTCTCCAACATTTATTACTTGCTACCCTGTTAAACTTTGCCACTGTTACTGGAGTGAGATGGCACCTCATTGTGATTTTTAGCTCTATCTCTCTTATTGCCATTGATTTGGAGCATTTCTTCATGTGTCTGTTTGCTATTCAAATATCTTCCTCTGTGAAAATTCTTTCCATGCCTTTTGCCCATTTTGTAATTGGGTTATCAGTCTTTTTCTTGTGGATGCCTAGGAGTATTCTGTAAATTTTTGTTATAAGACTCTTGTCTGAGATGATATTACCAAATATTTGTTCTCAGTCTGAAGGTTTTCTTTTCACTCTGTTGGAATAACAGTTAACTTTTAAATGCAAAGGCCTCCAGAGGTCTTGTTGTCTCTAAACAAGAGACTTAAATTTTAAAAAAGAAACAATAAAAAAACAAACCATCAACCAATATAGTATCTTGTTGTTGTTATGTGCCGTTGAGTCACCTAGCAATGTACAGCAGCTCTGAATCCTTCCCCTTCTTGAGCCAGTCTCACTAATTCTGACACACCAACCTCCATTGCCCCAGAAACTGTATCAGTCCATCTCATCTGGGGACTTCTTCCCCTGCGCTGTCCCTCCAGCATTCTGGGCATGATGTCCTTCTCCAAAGACTGGTCTAACTTGTCCACATGCCCAAAATATGTGAGGTGAAGCTTCAAAATCCTAGCCTCCAAGGGGAAACTTGGTTTCACACTCTCCAAGACAGATTGATTTGTTTTCTTTTTTTTTTTGCCTTTGTATGTATGTATGTATGTATGTATGTATGTATTTATTTATTTATTTGTTTGTTTGTTTATTTATTTCTTTTAAATTTAGGTTGTTTATTTTTCATTTCAATGAACATCTACAGAGATTTTGGGATTCCATTCATTCATTGTTGCACCCTTCTC
>NW_006399914.1:2124496-2128703 GCF_000299155.1 Elephantulus edwardii
CTTTGTTTACAATAGCAAGGAGTTGGAAACAACCTAAATGCCCATCAACAAACGAATGGGCAGAGAAGCTGTGGTATATTTGCACAATGGAATACTATGCTGCATTGAAAAACAAGGAACTCATGCAATATTATTCAAAATGGGTGAATCTGGAGGACATTATGCTGAGTGAGTTATCTCAGTCACAAAGGGACAAATGCTATATGGTGCCACTGTTGTAGAATGAGACTGGCATTGGGGTGGGGGTAAGACTGATTTGTTTTCTTGACAGTCCATCGTATGTTCAAGACCCGTCTCCAGCACCACAACTTAAAGGCATCTACTTTTCTTCTGTCATCCTTAGTCCAGCTTTTTGAAGCATAACAAGTAATTGAGACAATTAGGCACTCCTTTGTCTTTAGACTGACATCATTACTTTTCAGCAGTCTGGAGAGGTCAATGACAGCAGATTTTCCCAATGCAATTTGTCTTTTGATTTCCTGATTGTTGGTGCTAAGAGGGTTGATGGTGGAGCCAAGCAAGCTGTAATTGCTAACAACCTCAATTTCTTCTCCATCTACAATGGTGCTGCCAGTTGGCTCAGTGATGAGAATATTTGTCTTCTTGATGTTGAAGACTATTGAAGAAGGTCCTTGACCTTCTTCAGCAAGCACTTCAGGTCCTCTTCAATTTCATCAAGCAAGATTGTATCATCTGCATATCATTGGTTGTTGATGAATCTTCCTTCAATCTTGATTCCACACTCCTCCTCATAAAGCCCGGTTTCCTGAATGATCTGTTCTGTGTACAGACTGAAACGGTATGGGGACAAGATGCATACTTGATGCACTATTTTCCTGATTTTTAACCTTGCAGTGTTTCCTTGCTCTGTTCTGAGGACTGCTTATTGGTCCAGTACAGGTTTCTCATAAGTACAATCAAGTGTTCTGGGATTCCCATTTCCTTCAAGGTTAGCCACAATTTGTTGTGATCCACATAGTCAAATGCTTTTGCATAGGCAATAAAACACAGATAGACATTTTTCTTGTACTCTCTGCTTTCTGCCAAGATCCATCTCACATTGGTAATAATGTCTTTAGTGTCACAACCTCTTCTAAACCCAGCTTGCATTTCTGGTAGTTCTCTGTCAATGTACTGTTCCAGTCATTTCTGGATAATCTTAAGCAGGATTTTGCTAGTGTGTAATATTAGTGATATTGTTTGATAATTTCCACACTCTTTTGGGTCACCATTTTTGGAATGGGAATAAATATGGATATCTTTCAGTCAGTTGGCCAAGAAGTTAAGGAGCTAAATAGAAGTTTTCAAAGGGCAGCTCAGGCATGCTACTATGTGGGGCTATTCCTTGGAGGGAAATGTGGTGTCTGGAACGGTAGGGGGTCAGCAAAGGAGAGGAAGACCTTCAACCAAGTGGGTTGATATGATGACTGCCACAATGGATTCAAGTGTGTCAGGAAGTGTGAATTCAGCACAGGATAGGACGGGGTTAAGATCCACTGTTCATAAGGTCACAATGAGTCATACTCAACTTGATGGCACCTAACAATATGTGTGTTCATTAGCCCTATGGATTGAGACCCGGGGCAACATTTTGGTTGGTCCACTCACCAACTGATTTTACCCATAGAGCCAGGTTATAGTGCATCCAAGGTAAGTTACTTCACTGTTAATAGGATGTATTTCCCACCCCACCCCCAGTGTAGAGAGTGAACCTATAGCAGGAAATGGAAATATTTTTTCATAATCATTATATCATGAGGATCTTACCAGTCTTCAAGGGGGTGTGACTTTCACATGTGAAGGTATGAAAAGCTTTTCTGTAAATATTTTTAGAAAGGCTTTTGAGATTGCTCAGATCATAGAAATAATTTTCTACTACCTTAATATAAGTCGTTTTTTATGCTAAGTATCTCTAACTCCATTGCCAGTTCTTCGTGGAGGGAATATATGATGCTTCCATACAACCCTTGATAGTCTTCATCAATTACCCCTGCTCCAATACAGTACAGAACCACTTGCCTCATATAAGTCTCAGACAACACATAAGTCTGACGACTTCTTTATGGTGCCTAAATGGTCTCAAGTGTTCATCAAGCCACAACTGTAATGATACTTGAGTAGAAATTATACTGCTGGCTCAAGCAGAATATATTGTATAGGAAGGCAGAAGTAGTTCAGTGGCAGACACTGCCATGCATGCAGGGGATACAGCTTTGATTCCTAGCACTTCAGGTGCAGCCACCAACCACCTTTCAGTGGAAGACTGTGTGTTGAGATGCAACACTTCCAGCCCAACAGAAAGGTCTGAAGATATATTTCTGGAAAGTGGGCCAATGATAACCTTATGAATCACAAGGTCTGATCCTCGAGTGATTATGAGACAAGAGCAGGCAGTATTTTGTTTCATTTCGCATAAGCTTTGGTGATAGAGAGATATGCTGTTAACCCAAAGGTGGTGCCTTTTGGATGGTTCCAACCCACCAGCTACTCTATGAGACAAAGGTGAGTGATCTTCTCTAGGGCAGTTTACAGCCTCTGGAAACCTATTGCAGGTTCAGCTATGAGTCAGTTCCAGCTCCATGGCAATGAGCTTGAGGGGTTTTGTTTATTTGGTTTAGGTGTTTTGTTTTATCATAAAGTCAACATGAGTCAGAAGCCAACTCAACAGTAACAAAAGTAAAATGTAGTTGTCCTTTAGGATTCATGAGGAATTGATTCCACGACAACACTTCCACACCAAAATGCACAGATGCTCAAAACTCTGATATATTAAGAGTGTACTATTCACATTTAACCTCACCATATTTTCTCAAATACAATAAGCTATCCCTAGATTACTTACAGTGACAAATGCCATGTAACTGATATGTCACTAACACTGTACACTCCATCTTTGTCTTTAAGGGATTGCTTTTATGACTTGCTATATTTTTTTCCTCTCTCTTCAAACATTTTAGATCAGTAGTTGAGTGAATCTGTTGACACAGAACCTGGGGATACTGAACCTACATATATATGAAGGGCAGGCTGACTGACTGTTGCATAAGCAAATTTAATCAAGAATGTGAAGAGGAAAAAAACTTAATTTTTAAACTTTGGACTTATTTTAAGTTAGTTTCATTTTACTCTAAAGCAAAACTTCATTCCTCAGTTCCCCAAGCTCTAGGGCAAAAGATTAACATGTTTCCTCTGGGATCCTTTTGCATATTGACAAATTGAGGTAAGGTTAGTCTGATCCTTATTATTGTCCAATAATATGCCTTGGGAGCTTGAACCTATGTACAGACCTTATAATAAGGAGGGCAAAAGAGTGAGGAAGTAACACAAGTCAGGATGTAAAATTCTTTGAGATTCCTCTAGTGACAAGCGCAGCTAAATTGGGGTTATTGTAACACATTGTATATTGCTCAATAGCCTTGATTAAACTTTTGATTTTTACAATGATATCAGACTACTCAAGTTACTGCATTAATAAAACAGACACTAGCACCCCTCAACAACGTAACAAATGTGTATGCATCATTTATATGATTTTTTTTCCTCTGTCAAACAATGTTTGACAATAATCAGATGATAATGAAATGTATAATTAATAATAAAAATGCCAACATCTGTTAGCTCGTTATTACAGACTGATTTTTCAGTGTACTATTTCAAATGTGTCACCATTAACCTAATTTATATTAAAATCTGCTAAATACAATCTGCTTTCATTAGTAGTTAATTTGGGTTGGCACATAACACCAAGGAGATGCTTGCTTCTCCGCTCTCCCTCCCCACTTTTTGCTCTTGTCTAAATCAAAGATTCCCCCAAATGTCTTTAAAACACTGACTGCCTCAGCTCAACTGTTCTGTCAGCAGATGAGTCAAGTCTGCTGGATGGTTGCTTTCAGCTGCAAATGATCAGTTCTCTGAACCATCCTGTCTCAGGAAGCAGCTAGCCCTTAGCTGCAACCTTTTCCCAAAAAGTCTCCAGTCCAATCACCTGCATGTCTGTGGTGTCCTCTCTCACATCCACCCACCAGGATCCACAGAGCCTGGGTCCATCTCCCACCTGGGCAGATGCTGACTGCTCACACAAGGATCCATTTTTTTTCCTGAGAATTTTTGTTTGTTTTGTTCTCCTTTCTCTCTCTCTCTCTCTCTCTCTCTCTCTCTCTCTCTCTCTCTCTCTCTCTCTCTCTCCCTCTCTCCCTCTCTCCCCCTC
>NW_006399914.1:2133863-2137067 GCF_000299155.1 Elephantulus edwardii
AGTATTCCATTGTGTGAATATACCACAGCTTCTCTATCCATTTGTTTGTTGATGGGCACTTAGGTTGTTTCCAACTCTGCTATTGTGAACAAAGCTGCGATAAACATGGTTGTGCATTCTGGCAGGTTTTTAAATGCAGTTAATAAAATGGGAAAAGTTTCCTCATCCTTCTCCCAAGGAGCAACTGGTAGATTCAAACCACATGCCTTCTTACCACGAGGCCACCAGGGCTCCCTACCTGTCTGATTTACAGGTGGAGGGTCAACAAAGATTCTGACCAGAAACCAGCTGAAGGGTCAGCTAAGGGTCAGTTCCAACTCTATGAGAGATGAACCAGCACTGAAGACAGGAAAGCAGACAAAAATTAATATCCCAGTGTTCACTGTAGCACTTTTCACAATAGACAAGGTGGAAGCAGTAGAAATGTCTGTCAACAGATGAATGGATAAACAAAATGTGCTACAGACATGCAACAGAATACTCTTCAACCATTAAGAGTGCTCCTGCAACATGAACACACCTTGGAAGTGCCATGCTGCACGAAATACATCGGAAACTCAAGGGCAAATACTGTGTGCTTTCACTTATGTGAAATAACAAATATGAATAAATCAGAGTATTAGTGGTTACTTTTGTTGTATATACTTTGGGCATGTTGTTGGAGAAGTTATTCCTTCAAGAGGGACATTATGATTGAAAAGGTAGAGGATGGCACAGGATAGGACACAGTTCAGAACTTTTGTTCATAGGGTCTCAATGAGTCATACTCAAATTGGTGGCACCTAACACCAGCAACAACTTGGGTGAAGGAGAAGCAAAAGATGGTTTGGTTTGGTTTGGTTTGGTTTGGTTTGGTTTGGTTTGGTTTGGTGGCTTAGAGGACATTGAGCTAATGGCAGGATGATTTAGACAAGGATAACGGGAATAGTTGTACATACTGAAGAATGTGATAAATGTTAATGAGTTGTATGTGTAGAAGTTGTTGAGGGGACTAGTATTTTGTTATGTATCTTTTCACCATAATAAAATTTAAACAGAAATATTTCTGTTACTTTGGGATAATCCTTGGAAAAACTACTTATCTTCATTTTAGGATGAATTCAGGATATTATCTCATCCCAGATGGAATTCAATATATCATATCTCCATGTTCTTTTTCTCTCCTTGAAGAAATGAGGGTTTGGGGGTACACTACCTGATTTCTTAGTTCTTAGTGGTGAGCAAACTAAAACCAAACCCACTATCATGGAGTTGATTCTAATTTAATTGCCTTACAAGATAAAGTGGAACTGATCTATCGGGTTTTCATCTTTATGGGAACATGATGTTTCCTTAACTGGTGCATTCATTTAAACCATCAACCTTTCTGTTAGCATCCCAAGCTTAATACACAGTGCTGCCAGGGTCACTAAGAGTGCAAAAATGATAGTAAAAAATACATGTTTTGGAGCCCTTGTGGCCTAGTGGCAAGAAGCTGCGCTGTAGTCCTGAAGGCACTTGGTTTGAGGCAAGTAGCTACGCCACAGGAGAAGGAAGGGCAGTCTCCTTCCGTGCAGTTAACTGGCTTTGAAAACCCACCAGAGAGTCAGCTATGGGTCAGTTCCTATTCTACGGTACACAAAACATACACTTCTCAAGACAGTTAACTAATCATAAAAACAACCTGATTTTGTTCACATGTAGGGATATGATATTAATGCCAAATATGGCAGCAGGCCAATTTGGGAGGAAAGTTGAAAATTACCTTCTCTTGTTTGTTATGTGTAAAGATCACTTCTTGAACAGAAAGTGGTAATAATAATATTACACACCTACATAGTCTTTTATATTCAAGAAACCTCAAAGTGCTTCACCAATTATTTTTCATATCCGTCAGATTTGCATTTCTTAGGAAAGGAAGCCACTGGTGTTAAAACCTGGTCCCCAGTGGTCCGCCTTTCCAAAACCAAGTTAAATGGAGAACTGAGTGGGAGGAAGGAGGAGTTGGTTTACTTCCCTCTGCTCTTTCTGGACCCCTACAGACCACTACAGTGACCACCCCTCCTTATCCTCTTCCCACGTGTTTACACAACTTGGAGATCAGGATGGAATAATAAGAGTGGCCATGGTGAACGGCAGGGACAGCAGGAAACAAGAACCACTTATAAACATCATGGCTTTAAACTGATCTTTAAAAATGCATGAAATTCTTCAAAACACTGTGCTAATCAGAGTGAGAACTGAGTTTGTTGGTGAAGGACCTAACTGTGAAACCTCCTAGCTCAGGTCTGTTACTTCTCTATGCTCTCTGTCTTTATGTCTGTTTCTCTCTTAGTTCTCTCTTTCTCTTTGCCATTTTCAAAATACACTCCATAATTCCTGCCTGTGTTAAAGAGTGCCTGGATAGAGGCCTAAACTCCCAAGAAAGTCAGAGGAACCACATCTTATGAGGCTTGGGTCTACGCTGGCTGAAGCCTTCCAAAGAGCCATCAGCCAAAAATTTGGGGAAATGTGGCTTAGTTTGTGCAAGAGAGAAAAATCTTTCTGACTTGTTCCCCCTAAACTCTGTCCTGCAGCCAGACATCCCAGATTGGCAGGACACCCCTATACATCACTCACTGCTTATCAAACTGCTTTCAGTTCCTCCAACTCTCAAGTCTTAGCTCTACCATTCTCTCTGTCGTCAAACACAGTGCTCGGCAATCCTGCTGACTGGAATAGTGAGATTGTTATTGTTGTTTTGTGCCAACAAATTGACTACAACTCACAGTGACCCTATGAACAATAGCTCTGAACTCTACCCTATCTTGAACCAATTTTACTGTCTCTGACACACTTGTTCTCATTGTCACAATCACTGTGTCAATCCATCTCATCCAGGGTCTTCCTCTCCTGTGCTGATTCTCCACCCTTCCAAGAATGATGTCCTTCTCCAAGGACTGGTCCCCCCCGACAATATACCCAAAATATGTGGAACAGAGCATCAAATATGCCTCCAAGGACAAACTTAGTTTCACCTTCTCTAAGACCATTTTGTTTTCTTGGAAGTTCATGGTATGTTAAATACTCTTATCCAGTACCACGATTCAAAGGCTTTAATTCTTCTTCTATCATCTAGTCATCTTTTGTCTAGTTCTCAGATATATATAATAAGAAATTGAGAAGTTAATGTTTTGGATCAAGCGCACCTTAATCTTTAGATTGACATCATTGTTCCTTTGCACT
>NW_006399914.1:2137574-2139238 GCF_000299155.1 Elephantulus edwardii
TTGTTGTTGTTGTTGTTTACGACATAGTTGGAAACAACCCATAGCTGACCCTCCAGCAGGTGTTCTGAGGCAGTTAATCACACAGGAGGAGATTGCCCATCCTTCTCCTGTGGAGCACCTTGTGGCCTTAAACCACATGCTATCAGGATTACAGTGCAGCTTCTTGCCATGACTAGAACAGCACATTAACAGAGATGACATGCAGGCTGGATTTAGAAGAGGCCGTGGTACTGGGGATATTATAGCTAATGTCAGATGGATTTTGGCAGAAGCAGGGAATACCAGAGGAATGTCTATCTGTGCTTCATTGACTATGCAATGGTGTTTGACAGTATGGATCACAACAAACTGTGGCTGATTCTGAGAAGAATGGGAATCCCAGAGCATTTGATGTGCTTATGTGAAGCCTATACTTGGACCAGTAGGCAGTCATCAGAATGGAGCAAGGAGACACCGCATGGTTCAAAATTGGGAAGGGTGTATGCCAGGGATGTGTCCTTTCCCCATACCTTTTTAATCTATATGTGGAACAGATTCTCCTGGAGCCTGGGCTCTAAGAGGAGAAATATGGCATCAGGATTGGAGGTAGACTCATCAACAATCTGCGTTATGAAAATGACACAACCCTGCTTGCTGAGACTAAGGACAATCTAAAGCACTTGCTGCGGAAGGTCAAGAACTGCAGCCTTCAATATGGATTGAAGCTCAACATCAAGAAAACAAAGATTCTCATCACTGGGCCAATTGGCAGCATCATGATAGATGGGGAAGAGATTGAGATTGTTGACAGCTTTTGTTTGTTTGGCTCCACAATCAACACTCTTGGTACCAGCAGCCAGGAAATAAAAAGACGAATTGCATTGGGATAGTCTGCTGTCAGAGACCTCTCAAAAGTACTGAAGAACAATGATGGATGGAGAATAAGGTGCATCTGATCCAGGCCATGATCTTTGAAATTACTTGCTAAGCATCAGAAAGCTGGACAATGACTAGGGATGATAGGAGAATTGATGCCTTTGAACTGTGGTACTGGCGAAGAGTTTTGCATATATCATGGACTGCTAGGGGAACAAACACGTTCATCCTAGAGAGGGAGAGACCAGGCTCTTCCATGGAGACAAGGATTCTGAAGCTTTTTCTGACACTTTGGACATGTAACAAGGTGAGACCAGTCCTTGGAGAGGTACATCATGCTTGGGAGGGTGGAAGGACAGCACAAGAGAGGAAGACCCTCGATAAGATGGATTGATTAAGTGACTAGAGTAATGGGAGTAGGTGTATCAGATACAATAAGATTGGCACAGGATAAAGTAGATTTTAAGGCTATTGTATATAGGGTCACTGTGAGTCACAGGTGACTCAATGGCATATAACAACAACTCTAATCCTTATTCAAATATAGAAAGCAAAATTCTTTAAAAGAACAACCCACCAGTGACTAGATATTTTCCACAAATAAGAAGCATGTGAAATTTTTCTTTAAATATATATTTGACACCAGGCATAGAGGATCGAGCCAAGGTCAGATTCACAAAAAGGACTTATCACTCCATCTGCAGGGAGAGCCCTGCAAATGGAACCTAAGAAAGAGACTATAAAAAAGGATTTGACCTGTCTTATGTTGGCCTGTTATTTCAGGAACTTTCTGGGGTTCCTCAACAAGT
>NW_006399914.1:2146206-2175149 GCF_000299155.1 Elephantulus edwardii
AAACAGACATTCTTTTGGTACTCTCTGCTTGCCTTGGCCTCTTCTAGACCAAGGTTGTATTTCTCCAAGTTCCTTGTTGATGGACTGTTCCAGTAATTTTTTGATAATCTTCAGTGAGATTTTGCTTGTGTGTAATATTAGTGATAATGTTCTATAATTTCCACACACTGTTGAATCACATTTTTGTAAAATGGGAATAAGTATGAATCTCTTTTAATCAGAAATTTTTAGTTGGCCAGATAGCTAGAAAGTTATCACCTCTTTGGTTAGTCCATATAGGCACTCCCACTGCCTCCAGTGTAGTCACTTAATGATGCAAATGAATGATGCACTCGGCTACTAACCAAATGGATAGAAATTCAAGCCCATACAGCGACACCTCAGAAGAAAAAGGCCTGAGAATATAATACTGAAAATTAAGCTATTAAAAAAACCATATGAAGCACAGTTCTGCTTTGAAACACATGGGGTTGCTATAAGCTAGAATCAATTTCATTGTAATTTTTTTTTCCCTACTGGGATCCAGTAGCCCTTCGTGTGTGCATCTAATATAGGACAGATCATTCTGCGTTTCAAAGGTTGGTTTATTGTCTGCCTCCCTCTATACACATGAGAGTTATAGCAAGGGCTCAGCATAGGCAGTGTCTGGCACGTGGTAGTTATTAAATGAATGTTTGCTAAATCAGTCATGATCTGTTTACCAGCCTTTTTGCTGGAGGCAGCCTATTGAACATGGTGATAATGAAAGGATCAAATATTCTTGTGATTTAGAAGCAAACCTATGGACATCGTTATTCATGACACAGATATGTTACGTACCTAGTAAAGTGAATTATACAGCAGTCAGTGATGTTAGAGACATTAACTGTGGACACTCCCAGAAATGGAGCAAGAACGAGCTGGGAAAGAACACAGGAGATAGAACACAAGTTCACTCCCCCTTTTTACAGATGATTGACTGAGGAGCATGGAGCTCTGGTGACTGAATGGCAGGGAGCTTTATATGTTTCCTTAGACACATGGTTCAAATACACTAGCTGCTTTTCAGAAGAAAAGAAAAAAAAAAGATGGATAATTTCCTCCCATACAATTTTCAGCCTTTGAAAGTTCACTAGAGGTCAGCTGTGAGTCAGTGTTTACTAGACAGTACACAACAACAACAATAACTGAGGTGCAAAGTTTAAGTATGCTGGTAAATTCAGTCAGAGTGCACTATGATATTTGGCTTAGAACTCAGTGTTCTTTCTACTTTCTTGCATCATATGCTAGAAGAAGAGACAAACACACATACATACAGACTCAATATGTAACTGGTGAGCACCCACTGTGAGTCCTGGAGGGAACACAGCTTTGTTGTTGTTATGTGCTGTTGAGTTGCTTGCAACTTGTAGCGACCTATATACATCAATTTTGTACCCTGCTTTATCCTGAGCCAACCTTATTGTCCCTAACACACCTATGCCCGTTATGCCTGTCACTGAGTCAATGCATCTCATCCAGGGTCTTCCTCTCTTGTGCTGTCCCTCCACTCTCCCAAGCATGACGTCCGTCTCCAAGAACTGGTCCCTCCTTGAAACATGCTCAAAGTATTTCAGATAAAAAGCTTTAGAATCCTTGCCTCCAAGGAGCATCTTGGTTTCACCCTCTCAAGGAAAAACTTGTTTTCCTAGAAGTCCATGATATACTCAGTACTCTTCTTGAGCACCACAGCTCAAAGTCATCAATTCTCCTTAAGTCATCCATAGTCATTGTTCAGCTTTCTGATGCATAGCAAGTAACTGCAAAGACCATGGCCTGGATCAGGAGCATCTTATTCTTTAGACTGAAATTAGTGCTCTTTAGTACACTGGAGAGGTCCCTGATAGCAGACTTTCCCAGTGTAATTCATCTTTTGATTCCCTGGCTGTTGGCACCAAGAATGCTGACTGTGGAGCCAAGCAAACTGAAGCTGTTAACAGTTTCAATCTCTTCATCATTTATCAAGATGCTGCCAATGACCCAGTGGTGAGAATCCAGTAGACAGGGACAGCATGTTAAACTAGTTATGGGCCTGAGCCAAATCTAGAGGACATATCACCCTCTCCTGGGAAATTATCCTACTGTGACAACAGCATGTTACAAGTGGAAGAGAAGAGGTAATAAGTTACAAGAAGTTAGTCCTGGAGCAAAAGCTCATGCAAAGGACATTCCCTCAGAACTGTCTGAGATAGAAACCTTTCACTGATCCTGGTACCTGGAATTTGGACTTCTTGTTGTTGATTGCCTGTGAGTCAAGCACGTCTCATAGTGACCCTATGAACAAAAGACCCGAAGCCCCCTAAAACTATCAACATTTATCAAAGTTCATAGTTTCCAAAGCATGTTGTTTAGAAAGTGGATGCCTCTACTGTTTCCAAACCTGTCATAGTATGTTATTGTTGTTATGAGACACTGAGTCACCTGCGATGTATAGCGACCCTATGTACAGCAGCTCTGCCTCCTTCTCTGTCCTGAGCCAGTCTCACTAATTCTGACATACCAACCCCCACTGCCCCAGTTACTGTATCAATCCATCTCATCTGGGGTCTCCCTCTCCTGCGCTTTCGCCAAGGACCAATTTCTACTGGTCATGTGCCCAAAGTAAGTGAGGCAGAGCTTTGAAATCCTAGCCTCCAAGGAGAGACTTGGTTTCACACTCTCCTAAACTCAAGAGGAGCTGGCTGTAGCATAAGAGACCAACTGGTGCATGAGGCATTTGGAGTCACAGAAGCACAGAAGGCTTGACACCTAATTCACCATAACAAGGGCTGGATAGGGAGAAGGAGATGTTGAATGGGGTAGGTGGGGGTGGAAGAGGGTGCGGGTAGAGCGAGGAAAGGGATGGGCCAAGACACACAGGCCAAGGGCAGGGGAGCAACATTGAATATATTGGTTACACAGTTTAACCATCATCCAAAGCCAGAGGCCTTGCTGCCCTCAAATGTTTCTCCCTCTTGTTTGAAAAAGTAAATGATTCACACATCTAGATAAAAGCAGTATAGCCATGCAAGCAAAGTCACAATCCATCAGCAAGAGTAGGAGTGAAACAGCTGGAAACTTGCTGGAAGGAGAACAAAAGAGAATCCATGGGAAGTAGGGGGGAATGGAGTTGAATATGCAATGATAGTGGGGACTATCCTCTGCAGATGAAGAATAGAACAATGATGTAGGATGGGGTGATGGAATCAAATAGAACAATAATATAGGATGGCTTTATTTTATACAACCAGTTCAAATAGTGCTCAGAAACTGGTGGAGTAGCTAAATATATTGAGAGAGAGCATTAGAGATGGAGATAAAGATAAGGAAAGAGCGAGACAGGATTCAGATGGAGGCAGGGATAGCTAGATATTCTGTTGTTTTAATTGTTGCTAGGAGCCACTGAGGTGAGTATGACTCATCGCCACTCTGTGAACAACAGACCTGAATGCCGTCCTATCCTGCACCATCCTCATCGCCTCTGGCATACTTGAGCCCATTGCAGCAATCACTGTCAGTCCATGTCATTGGGGGTCTCTTCACTGACCCTCCATCTTTCCAGGAATGATATCCCTTTCCAACCCTCTGCTAGCAACATGTCCAAAGTATGAGAGATGGAACTTCCCCATCTTTGTCTTCAAGGAGCACTCTGGCTGCACTGTTTCTGTCATATCTATTCTTTCTTACTCTGTAGCCATATGCAAGCTCTTAAGTCCAATAGCCGAAGTATCTTCTTTACAGAATTTCTGTACAAATAATAATTTATCCTTGATAGCATCAACTGATTCTGACTTACAGTGACTGGATTGTGTAGGGTAGAACTCTTCCACAGGCTTTTCAAGACAGGCCCTTTGCAAGCATGTTGTCATGCCCTACTTCCAAGGTACCCCTGGGTGGGTTTGAACCACGAATATTTCTATTATCAGTCTAGAATTTAACCATTTTTGTCACCAAAGAACTCCTGGTTTATACTTTAACAACCACTTAGCATGTGCTAGGCATCATATCCTCTCAAAAATCGGACAGACTAACTTGCCATTATTTTCTAGCTAATGTCAAAGAGCGTTTGAATAGTCTATGCTCACACCACTGTTCATTATTAGAGTCAACACTGACAGGCCTCCGACAGCCCTAGACTCACCACTCTTCCCCACTCTACTAAGGCAGGCTCTTCTAGACAAGAAAAGGCACATCTACCTCAAAAACCCATGTTATCCCACAACCCAGTGGCCAGCAAAGACTCACGAGGTGCATGAAGAAATAGGGGTTAGAATTATTTAAATCCCTCTCATGTCAAATCCTCAAGAGGTCTTTTTCTGTGGTCACCACACTTGCAAAGACAAGACAGTTCATGATGATACACTGCATGCCGTAAGTTCAGAGGCTTAAATCTCTTGTTTTGCAGATGTGCCCTCTGCTTCTCTGATGGAGAACATATTTTTAACTAATTACTGAAAATGTACTTGGCACTTTCTGCTCCACAAAACATCCAGGGCCTACATTATCATGGCATTTGAAGAGCTGGCAAATAGAGGGAACTATGTCTTTCTTGCATAGTGCTGCCTCTTAGTTTTGGCAAGCAGGCTTCTGCCAAAGGTTTGAAAGAGGAAGGACTAATGTTTACCAATAGGCTCCAACTGTATAGCCCAGCCGTGGTATGTGCACAGTCGGACAGTGGTTCTCTAACTTGAATGTATCACGGTTCTCAGCAATCACCTAGGAATCTTATTAATACTCAAGTCTGGCTCAGTGTTTAAAGTGAGACCTGAGACTCTGCATTTCTAACAAACACACAGACATTGCAGATCTGGGGAGTGCATTTTGTATATCAAGGCCATAAAACATGCTCTTGAGGACAGCCTGTTCATCTTCCCAGGCCTAGACTACTCATCTTTGCCCCCAGGTGCATTTGGGGACTTTTGACAAAAATCTGTGGCAAATAAACAAACATACATACTTCATACATACATGCATGCATGCACATATACATATACGTATACGTATACATATATAGGTACATACGTGTGTGTGTGTGTGTGTGTGTGTGTGTGTGTGTGTGTGTGTGTTCAAAATTTGCCATTTTTGTAACATTTTGTGCCATGGTTCATTTTCTGACTTAAATTACTTTCTTTTCAAAAATGCACCTTTTCTGCCATGTTGTGAGCTCTCAATTCAGGGTGGATAGATGAGTAAAAGTAAAACACAGATGTTAGGTGCATAAACAGTTATACTGTTAGCATTAAAAGTCACTGTGTCACAGATATTGTCATACTATTTTAAATAAACCTATTTAATTGTGATGAAACTAATTTGCTGCAATTGCCTATGCATTTTTCAACTATATGTACTTTGAATTACCAACTTTCTTCTTACTTATAATAAGGGGGTTTCTTGTCCATCTAATAGTTGGTACTCTTGGGTCATAGCAATGACTAACGGAGATCATTGTGCCCAATTTGCTCCCATCAACTGTAGATGTTTTCTTTTGGAGGCATGTTTTAGTCTCAGAGGACACCGTGAAACTTACTAACATTAGGATGGGAACTAGAATTAGCATATTGGATTTTTTTTTCTTAGAAACAATGTGCTTGTCTGTATGTCTAGGACAAAACACATCTGTTTCCAAGACAACAAAAGAACATCCATGAAGTTGAAGATGTTGATATCACGTCCACAGAAAAGTAAGCATGTGGGTTGCTCGGATTATATGTGGGAACTGGTTGGGTTCCAAATCTCTTTCATTCCTGGCAGCTATGATAATCTAAAAAAAGAATGAAAAATAAAACTTGGACAAATTGTGCGACATTTTAGTTCTTTACTGGAAATATCTTTAAGAAAACAGTTAAGGTATAGAGTTTTTTACCCTATGTAGATATTTTGTAGTACCTTCCCCTCCCTCTCTTCCTCCTCCTCTTCTCATTGGTTCTGTGGTTGTTGCTGTCATCATTGTAATAGCTACTGACATAGAAGGACAACTTTTTCACCTCTGCAAGCACTGATGTAAGCCTCGCTGATACAAGTATTTTCTATAACATCAGGTTGCTGTTCAGTGGCTTTTGAGTCAACTCCAGCTTATGGTATGCAGATCCGTAACAGAATGAAATGTTTCTCGACCTTGCACCATCTTCACGACTGTGGTTTGTTAGAGACCACAGTGGTTGTGGTTGTGATTGTTGTGACAGTCTTCACAGTCTTATTGTCCTTCTACTTAGTACAAAACTCTCCACACTTGATTATTATCCTGTCCACTCCCTAGCCTTCCCTCCAAAGTTTCTTGTTATGTAAGTTAGTTTATGTGGCTCAAAGATGCTGGCAGAGAGAGTAGAGGGTAGAGGGCAGAAGAATGGTGTTCAAGGCAGTAGTGCCCACCTAGATCTGAGAACTGGACTAATATATTTGGAAATAGTTCTATTTTTGAAATAAGGGAAGGATTATTTCTGAAGAAGGCACATTAGTGGAATCATTTAGGGGAAAGAGAAAAGCTCTTGATAGTATTCCAGGAGTTGTAGAGTGGAAAAGAAGAAAATGAAATTGCTAGAGCTATGCTGGAAATGTTCTGTGGTGTATGATTCTGAATCACTGTATTTTGCTCTAAGCCTCAGGGGCTGACTGTATATACTGAGCCGTATTCATACGTAGAATCATGCATTCATTTTGTCTGGATATGGTGACAAAAGTTGTCAGGAATTTAAACTTGGGGATATGTGTGAAAGGAAATGATTGCTTCCATGCAAAGGATGGGATTATTCACTAGGCAAACACAACCCCTTTGGCAAAATAAGCCACCAGCTGAAAAATGTATCACTACCAACCATCTTCTCTGAGAAAAAGCTGTGGTAAACAAATTTAATGAAAAAAAAAGTATTTTCAGAGACTGAAAAAGGTTAGTATTTAGATTTCATCCAGACTGTAGCTGTGACCAAATATAATCAAGCAGAACTGTGGTTAATTGTGCAGCAACCTGTGCCCTCTAAATTCCACTGAATATCCAGGTGACTTTTTTTCCCCCTTCTCATCCTTGCTGATTCAGTGACAGGTAAAATTTTAGCTTTGTATGGAATTTCAAAAGACATGATAAAGCAACAGAGTTTGGTTATGTAGTCTTAAATACTGTGATTGTAATTCTTCTGTAAGAGCAATATTTTGGATATGCTGTTGTTCTTGTGTCCATTAAGTCACTTGAGACTCACAGTGACCCTAGGTATAAAAGCCCTGAAATCTGCTCTATCCTGTGCCAACTTTACTGTCTAACACACCTACCCTTGTTACCCCAGTCACTGTATCAATCCATCTCATTGATGATCTCCCTCTCTTTCTCTGTCCCTCCATCCTTTCAAGCATAATGTCCCTCTCCATGGACTGGTTCCTTCTTGCAACATGTCCAAAGTATGTCAGATGAAGTCTCAGAATCCTTGCCTCCAAGGAGCAGGCTGGTTTCATCCTGTCTGGGATGAACTTGTTTGTTCTCCTGGTAGTCCATAGTATATTCAAAACTCTTCTCCAAGTTAAAGAAGAAGTCAAAGGCATCAATTCTCTTTCTATCATCCCTAGTCATTGTCCAGCTCTCTTGATGCATAGCAAGCAATTGTGAAGACCGTGGCCTGGATAGGCACACCTTAGTCTCCAGCCTGACATTGTTGCTGTTCAGTCCTTTGGAAAGGTGCCTGACAGCCAACTTTCTCAATGCAGTTCATCTCTAGATGTCGTGTCTGCTTGTACCAAGAATGTTGATTGTGGAGCCAAGCAAACTGAAGCTGTTTACTATCTCAATCTCTTCACCATCTATCATGATGCAGCCAATTGGCCCAGTGGTGAGAATCTTTATTTTCTTGATGTGCTTCAATTCATATTTAAGTCTGAAGTCCTTGACTTTGTGCAGCAAGCGCTTTAGGTCCTCCTCAGTTTCAGCAAGCAGGATTGTGTTATCTCCATAACGCAGGTTGTTGATGAATCTTCCTCCAATCCTGATGCCACACTCGTATGCATACAGCCCAGCCTCCCAGATGATCTGTTTTGTATATAGAGTATCCTTTATAATGTAGTGGATTTTAACTACCAAGATATACACCTTTCAAAGCAGGTTCTATTAAAACAATTTAATAGTATGTCAACAAGTATCTAAGTGTACATAAAAACAGAATTGTGCTGTTTGTTTTCACACGGTCACCTAGTTCTGCCAGGGTCCACCAAGTGCTGTGGAAACTCACTTCAGACTAACAGGATTGCATGATTGGAAGTGTGTTCACTGAAGTTCTTTATTCTTTGGGCTGACAGGTGAAATGTCTGAGAAAATACAGGCATCTCAGTACCATTGAGTATTTTGTACATATGCAACTGTGCCTGCCCATGTACTTTTCTATATTTAACACAGACATTGATAGTTTAATGGCAAAGCACATAAAAAGAGGGTAGAAATAGGAACACATTCATTCTTAAATCAGCCTAGTTAGTACAGATGAAACTAAATCCACACGTTTTGAATCTCTCAAGTTCTAATGAATGGCGGTCCCCTCAGTCAGAATTAACACACTGAAGAACATACCAACTTGTGGGCAAAAGAAATCAGCACTGGGACAAATTGTATAGTGGACACAAGTAGCCTCAGTTATCCTACAGGTTGTAAGATGGTAATGGGTTGTTAGATCAACCCAGAAATCAGAAGGAAAGCAGTGGAATGCCTCCAAGAAGTGGTGCGGAGACTTGAGCCTCATCCCAAATCAGGGTCATAGGGGCAGTGGCCAAACAATTCCGTTCTACACACTAACATGTCCATATCCTGAGTAATTTGAGTGACATAAAACCCAACAGAAAATTGAAAGAAGACTGTAAATTTACTAATTATAGAACCTATGTGTGTATAACATGTTGTTGTTGTTGTTATGTGCCTTTGAGTCGCTTGCGACTCATAGTGACCCTATGTACAACAGCCCTAAACTCTACTCTGTCCTGTGCCAATCACACTGTCTCCGGCACACCCATCCCGATTACCCCAGTCACTGAATCAGTCCACCTCATGCAGGGCCTTCTCCTCCTGCACTGTCCCTCCACCCTCCCAAGCATGATGTCCTTCTCCAAGGACCAGTCTCTCCTTACAACATGTCCAAAGTATATTAGACGGAGCCTCAGAATCCTTGCCTCCAAGGAGCCACCCCGTTTAACCCTTTTCAGTATGAATCTGTTTTTTTTCCTAGCAGTCCGTGGTACTCTCAATACTCTTCTCCAGCACCACAGCTCAAAGGCATCAATTCTCCTTCTATCCTCCTTGATCATTGTCCAACTCTCTGATGCATAACAAGTTATGGCCTGTATCAGATGCACCTTAGTCTCCAGAGAGACACCATTGCTCTTTAGTACTTTGGAGAGGTCCCTAACAGCAGACTTTCCCATGGCAATACGCCTTTTCATTTCCTGGCTACTGGTGCCAAGAGTGTTGACTGTGGAGCCAAGCAACCTAAAGCTGTGAACAATCTCAATCTCTTCACCATCCATCTTGATGCTGCCAATTGGCCCAGTGGTGAGAATCTTTGTCTTCTTGACATTCAGCCTCATTCCATATAGGAGGCTGCAGTCCTTGACCCTATGCAGCAACTGCTTCAGGTCCTCCTCAGTTTCAGCAAGCAGGGTTGTGTCATCCGCATAATGCAGACTGTTGATAGATCTTCCACCAATCCTGATGCCATACACCTACTTTTTATTTCTATGTGAATCTATTTACTTTTATGTGCCTTTAAAATTAAAAGTGTTAATCAGTGATACAAAAACATACGATATACAATCCATCCAGTTGTGCATTTATAATGATGATGTGTATTTATAATATATGTTTGTAAGTATGTATGTATGTCTGTGTGTCTGTGTTACTTCATTTGGCCTATTTTAACATATCTTTATATTATCAAAGTCATGACTTTAAAGAACTCATTTCATAATATGAACAAAATGTCATCCTCATTGCTCTGTGTGGCTGTTAGAATGGAAGAAAGGAGAAAGGCTGTGGAAGGGTTTAGGTATAAAGAATTGGGTACAGACTTTATGTGTCACTTAAACAGAAGCACTGCGCCAGATAGGCAGATGGAAGAGACACATCTCAGAGATGTATCTGTGGGGCAAAATGTACTAAAAATAAATGCCTGACACAGATGTCAGTGAGTCATTCAAAGATGAACTGCAAAAGCCATTGGAACATTATCAGCTGACAGGAGAACAACTCTCCAACACCAATCAAACTGGCCTCTACAGAAAGGGGCTTCCCTCAGAGGCCTTCACAAAAATAGAAGGGGGGGGGAGGAAAAAGGCACCAGCCACAAGTCATCAAAAGAAAGAGATACAACGCTTTCTTGTGCAAATGCCAGCAGGACCAACAGATGGCAGTTCCCTTTCATAAGAGAAGCCAAATGCCTACAACTTTTAAAAAATATTGCTGTAAAGTAGCTGGTGTAGGCAGTTCTCATAATGAAGGAGTGCTCTCAAACTTCATTCATGACCAGCTGAGAGGTTTAGCTGAAGAAATGTTACCTGAAAAAGTATAGGCTAGGCTGAAAGTGTTTCTTGTGAACCTGACTGCTTGCCACCTTGATGTAATAAAATCAAGACTGGTAACCCTCTTTCAACCAGCAGCACCACCACAGCTAACACGTACTGTGCTCATTTATAGACATCTTCATATTTTATCCTCCCAGAAATCCTGGAAGAAGTGCTAGTATCGGGCTATCTGTCTAGCTTAAGGTAACATGCCTGAGGCTGCTAAACAAGTATAGAGTTCAGGAGTAGGCATGTTTGTCTTATTCTAAAGGCCTAGCACGTAAGTGTAAGCTATACTACTTCATTCAGCATTCCATATACAGGCCATAGATGAAGCTGCCATCATCACTCCTGGGGAGGAATTTATGATACAAAAACCATAACACAACTCTGCCCAAAAAACCATGGTCAGTGGAGTAACTCATAGCTGAGTGACTGACTTTTCTTTAAGTGGGAAGATACCTTGCTTAGCTCAAATATAACGTGCAAAATAAAACACACACACACACAAACATATATATTTGAGGATATAGCTGACACCAAGCTTGGTTAGATGCTTGGTATTTGCTTAGTGGCGCATAGCACAATAAACTTAGTTTCAAAACTCATTTTATCTTTACAACATATAGATTATAACCTCAAGAACAAGAAAACAAAAATCCTGGAGAAAAGATTGAAATTTTCAAGGATTATATTTTACTTGAATCCAAAGTCAGTACCCATGAAAATAGAAATCAAGAAATCAGATAATTGCATTCATCAAATCTGTTGCCATGGGTCTCTTTCAAGAGCTAAAGAGCAAGAATTTCAGTTTAAAGACTATGGAGCACCTAAACCAAACTGTGATATTTTCCGTTTGTGTTGTTGTTGTTAGGTGCCATTGAGTCACCTGAAACTCATAGCAATCTTTATGTACAATATCCATAAACCCTACTTTATCCTGTGATAACCTTACTATCATCTACCCGCAGTCAGTGAAGCAATCCATCTCACTGAAGGTCTTCCTCTCCTGCACTGTCTCTCCACCCTCCCAAGCATGACATCCCTTTCCAAGAACTAGTGCCTCCTTGCAACATGTCCAAAGTAGGTCAGACGAAGCTTCAAAATTCTTGCCTCCAAGGAGCAGGCTGGTTTCATTCTCTCTAGGACAAACCTGTTTGTTCTCTTAGCAGTCCATGGTATATTCAATACGCTTCTCCAGCACCGCAGCTCAAAGGCATCAATTCTCTTTCTATCATCCCTAGTCATTGTCCATCTCTCTGACATACATTTGAAGATTGGATAACAAGGAAATCTGAAGAATAATTTATGTCTTTGAATCATGATTTTGATAAAGAATATTTAGTATAGCATGGGTTGCCAAAAAGAAATGAACAAATCTGGGTTAGAAGAAGTACAGCCTGAGCGTTTCTTGCAGAAGAGGAGGATGAGACTTTCTCTCACATACACTAGATATGTTGTCAGGAGGGTTAGTCCCTGGGAAAGAGCATCATGTTTGGAAAGTGGAGCATCATTAAAGACCCTCAATGAGATGAAATGACTCAGTGACTGCCGCAGTGGGCTTAAGTACAGCATGTTGTAAGGACGGCATGGAATCAAGTAAAGGTTTGCTTTGTTGTATATAAAATTGTTTTGAGTCAGAGCTGAATTGGATCAATGACAAAATTCAGATTTTAAAATTGATGCTCAAAGGATAAATTCACCAAACTTCAAGGCCTTACAGCACCACACCACCCTGAAAGTTAATTCCAAGGTGATATTTATCTTACTCTGCTGCATTTCAAGTTTACTTGGTTTAAACTTCCCACTTAGAACTATAAAATGACATTAAAATGTACTGACATGTCACGAAAAGGAATTTTAAAATTATCTTGAAATTAACACTGACCATACTGTTTCATTGATGGGATGGAAGTGCCAATATCTGCATCTGTTGTTTACTGCTTGCTGGTGAATGTGTTTGTAATTGTATGCTATTTTCTTGTTTTATGCCTTGTTACTAATATCCAGAAAAAGTTATACTTTAATTATATAGTGGGAAGAAGTTCATTTCTATTTTCCTTGACTGTGGCCTACATTTATTCAGTATTTCATCAAATAATTATTCAATGTCAATACTGTGAACACAAAGATAAAATAAGCACTCTTTAAAGAGTTTCTAATGGTGGAAATTGATCTGTGATGCCTAATCCACTCCTGCGTGGTCCATTTAAGTGACACCTTTAACTCAGAGTTACCTCACCCTTGCATTGTGATCCTTAAACGAAGATAGCTTCCAGGGTTAAGCCACACTCAGGATCCTACCTCTATTTTAAAGCCTGGTTTATTCTCAGTGGATTTTCTTCTACTAGAGTCAGAGCTCTTAATTCATGCTGTGTCTGACAACCTGTCCTGTTCACTAAGGAATTTGATGCCCTATTTGATATTCATCTCATCCAATTTGTACCTTGTAAGTCCTGAGTGAACAATGAATAAGAATGACAGAAGAAGAATGGATGCCTTTGTGTTGTGGTTTAGGGGGAGAAAAGTACTGAATGTCTCATGAACTGACCAAATAACAACACATTTGACTTGAAGGAAATGCAGCCAGGGAGCTCCTTAGAGGCAAGGATGGTGAAACTTCTTCTCACATACTCTAGGCATGTTCTCAAAAGAGACCAGTCCTTTGAAAAAACACATCATGCTGGGAGAAGGAGAGCGTCAGCAAAAGAGAGAGAGGAAGACCTTCAGTGAGATGGGTTGGCACAGTGATCACCACAATGGGCCTCAGTGAGGTTGTGAGGTTGGTTCTAGTCAAGGCCAAGTGCAGATGTGTTGATCATATGGCCCCTATGAGTTGTTGTCAACTTGATGGCACCTAACAACAAGTCCTAGCTAGTCTCTGATTTACTATGACAAGAATATCTAGAATTTCTTGCCTTGACATCTGATCCGAAGGAAATTCACTCCTCCATCAGCATGAATGATTAGATTTTTAGAGTGTTAATTTATATCCATCAAAAAGATTTCCTTATTAACCTTTAAGGCAATACCTATCTCCACAAGCAGTTCTCAGATAATGTTTGTTGAAGTAATAAATGACAATATTCCAAGATCTCGTACAATGCAAGCCCACTACCACCACAAGGCTAGTCTTTACACTACATACTTCTAGGAAACGGTGTTAAAATACTTAAAAATTAAACAGTATATCCAAATATTAGTTCCTTTTGCTGTTGCTGTTATGTGACTTCAAGCCAGAACCCGACTCTCAGATACCCTTCGTTTCAGAAGAAATCACCCACCTTCTAAGGAGCATTTGGTAGGTTTGAACTTGTGCCTTTGAATTGGCAGCATAGCTCTTTAGCACTAGGCCACCAGAAAATGCAAAATCATGTTGACATTTGCTAACGCATCGATTAATTGCCGTCATATTTTCCTCCTTTTCAAGATGTAAATCTTAGCTAATCTAGTCCCTACAGAAATTCCCCTTCAGGGACTCATAACCTTGTTTAGTTTAGCCCAACTTTGTTGTAGCTGACATGGAGTAAACAATGGAAATAAAGTAACATTTTCTCTTCAGGGAAACTAGACCTAGTGATAAAAGATGAATATTCAAAAAGCAAGTTTAAAATAGATTCATCAGAAATAAAGTGACATCTTACGGGCTTTGACCAATGTGACTTCAGAATTCAGAGAAGGGAAGGATCTCCACGGAGGTCAAGACTTGAATACAGACTCTTTCTTTACAGTTTGTTTTTCTATTCATCCTTCCTTCTTTTTCCTACTTTCATTGTCCCAGTTCATGTATTTAAACAACTAAGGCGATATTTAAGAAGCTCTGATGGTTTAGTGGTGGTGATGGAGTGCTGCTGTACAAAAAAAAAACAAACCCACTAACCCCATGATCTCTGTAGGCTTCAATCTACCACTGGCACTTTAGGAGAGAGATAGACAGTCTTGCCACCTGGAGATTATTTACAACCTAAAAACCTGATGGGAGGCCAGAAACTTGAGTCATAATCAACTCCATGGTGTGGTGAGTTTGAGGGTTTTTTTTAACTAGAACATTTGGAACTGTGATAAGTCATGGCATCCAGGGAAACCAATTAGGATTCCCAAAAACAGTATTAGAATTCTGGTTTGACCCAGAAGGTTGTAAAATTCTGAGACACGATTTGTACTGTTGTCAGATTAAGTAAGATAAGTACGAAAGCACTTCACAAAATATAAAATTCTAAAAAACTATTCTTATTCACCTAACTGCACTGTATACACCATTTTTTCTCATCTTAAAATAATACCACACACCAACAAGGAAATTGTTTTCCTAAAATATTCCTCAACTATCTACTTCTTAACAATAACGAGGTGGGGGAGTGAGGAAGAGGCTCTAGTAGTAAGGGCTTGTGTTGCCAACCCCAAGGCAGGTGGTTCAAATCTATACCAGCTGCTCCACAGGAGAAAGATGAACAGTCTCCTCCTGTGAAATTTAGTGCCTCTGAAAACCCACTGGAGGGTCAGCTGGGCTTCTGACTCAATGATACATAACAACATAAATAAAAAACAAAGGCAAAAACTAAAATCAAGCACGTTGCTATGGTTCTGATTTATAGGGAATCTCTAGGATAAAGTAGGATTGCCCTCATGGGATTTTTCAAGGCTTGACATCTTTACAGAAGTACTGCCACGTCTTTCCTCCATAGCCTGTCTCGTGGGTTCACACTGTCAACCCTTCACTCAGCAGCCACGCCCTTTACCCTTGTGTTATCAGGGCTTCTCTATGACAACGGTGGCTTTGATTTTATCACTATTAACAGGAAGACTTCATCACTCTCCGCAGTTTGGACTTAGCCTCCCTGAGAGCCATCCTCTGCTGTCCTGTGAGATGCTTTCCTTTGACCAGATTCTACCTTCCACTCTGTGCCTCATACCACTAAACCTTTCACCTGCCTGGACCTACCTGAGTGATCAGAGCCTATGTGCCCTTCAAGAATGACCTGCTTATAAAATCCAGAAATACTTCATTTTCCAAGTTAGCAGTTATCTCATCCCACGTTAATATTCATAACCTTATTTTATGAATCATTTCTTGCCACCCATCATATACTGCTCTACCTCCACTTGGAAATTGTAACACCTGGTGGTCAGGGAGTATTTCTTAGATGTGGAGTTCCCTGTTAATTTCACAAGTGCACTGCACATAAGTAATTCTCAGTTAATATTTCATTAATGAATAGTTCTGTGATGTGGAAAGATGAGAGAGAGTTTCAAAAGCCATTGTTTTCACTGCATTTTCTGTGGCTGTCCAAGTTCTCAGAGAATAACACATTAAGAGTTAAGAAAAATTCCACTAACAACTACAGCTGCTTGTGGAGGAGCACAAGGACCTTATGAGATTAGCAGGATGTGGGCTTTGAAGTCCATGTAGGCTGTGGAATTCCCCAGGCCCCTCTCCACCTCCCACTCCACCCAGAACCCTCCCTCTCTCCTTCTTCAAACCGGTCCTCCTACTCTAGGGAGTATTGTGTAGAAAAAGGCAACTATGAAAATAAGGAACTAGAAAATTTTGAGTACTTTCTAATCTTCAGTAAACATATTTTGACTTTACTTGGCATTCCTTGGTCCACCTCAAGTATAGATTGTACTTAAATCTCTCTCCTCATTATCCTGTAAGACCAATGATGTTGTGTGTTGCTTGTGTCCAGCACATTTCAAAAGAAAGCAAAGCCCGGACAGAGATTCAGAGACTAGCTAGGTGCATTGATGGGCTCATCAGTGTGTCTTTTCTTTACAAATGGGATTATTTCTGTGTCTTCTTTACCTCAGATTAGATGTACATGTATAAAATTCCTCTACTTTCATGGATGGAAGTATTTTTTGAAGGGTTCTCAGCCCCGCTACAATAAAACCAGGTTTAGATTAAATCATTTCAGTGTCAGTAGCCAAGAGAATTGAAATACTGAAGCATCCAGGAGGGTCCTGCTCCTTGCCCAAGGAGTTATAGTGCCAAGAACTCCAGAACACTTTTCAATTTTTTGTCTCTGTGTGCACTTATTACTCCCAATTCTCCATGGCTGGGAAAGGGTATGATAAAAATACTTCTGTCTTCTTAGCAGATAAACATGTCTGTACACCTGGCGATGTATAATTGAGGGAAGATCAGTTTCCAAGGAAAATGCAAGTTAATTGGAAATTTTCTTAAATCAAGGCTGAATCAGTCTTTACCTAGAAAAACTTCAAATAAAACTGTAACCTGAAGCTATTCTCATGTAAGCATGCTTAATGTGCGGCGGAATCTGCACATAAAAAGAAACTTGACTCTGCGGGAAATAATAGAGACTCTTCAAATAGGCAACAAAAATAAAAATTGCAAAAAGACAGAGAAAGTCAGCTGCTGGTGCTCGTTCCCTAGACCTCCACCCTCGTCACAAGACCGGAGGAAATGCCAACTTCGTCATAGTCAGGCCAGAAGGGAATAGAACTGCTGCCATGGGCGTCTTCTCATGTGGTGAATGCTTACTTGACCAATACGATCCTTTCTGCCTACATAGATACTAATGGTTCTGCTGAAGCCCCCAAAGAGGCTTGCATCTCTGTAAAGCCTTTCTTCACACCATACCCAACAACATTACTCACAATATTATGGTTCAATGACATATCCTTCAGAATCATGTTTACACGTTTACTAATATTTTATGTCTTACTCTTCTGGAAGTATTTTTTAATATATATTTTAATAAAACAGGTCTTATATTTCTCTTGTGTGCTGTGTAGTTAGCAATTACACAGAAGGCATTCATATACACAGAGGGCATGCTTGTCAAATTCATGAATAAATGAATGAAGAATTAATCAAGGATTAAAGGACCTGCCGTCATCCATTCCAGAATCTGTACAGTGTGACTCATAAATATATTCAACAACTATTTAGTGATACTAACCTTCTATGAGAGAACCACCTGTTTGGCAAAGAAGAGGGTCAATGAAAATGAGAGGAGCCGTCGACAAGATGGATTGGCACACTGGGAGCACCATTGCATTCAAACATGGCAGTGCTCATGAGGTGCTCCAGGACCAGGAAACTTTTCATTTTGTTACAGATAAATTCTCAATGAGTTGTAGCCCTATATGATGATGGATCTGACAATAACAACATATTGTTCCAAGACTTTGTCCAAGGCTTTACACCTTCAGTGGTGAGCACCATAAAGATAGTGCCTGTCCTTAACGATGTATAATGATACCGAATCTTATTTGTTGGTGTGATTGTAAAGCCAACAAGGCCCTACAAGAGTAATAGTATTTTCTACTAAAATGAGAAAGAAATAAGGATGATAGTAGCATTCTCATCTCATATTGGAAGATTATTCGTTTCTTAATTAAATATAATGATGATAGATTAAAGTTTTTATGACTGCTCCAGTTTTATAATTTATGGTGTGTTTTCACCCTTCTTTCTGTACCTCTCATGACTCCTTAGTTGAGGAAGATGGAATAAATTGACTGGAGTAATCTCGATAAAACCTGTCAGCCAGTGTTGTTGTTGATTGCCATCAACTCGAGCATGATTCATAGCGACCCAATGAACAAAAGGCCTGAAGCCCCTCTAAAACTACCGACACGTATCAGAGTTCAGAGAGCCTCCAGAGGCATGTTGTTTAGGAAGTGGATGCCACTCCTCTAAGGTGCTTAAAGGATGCCTGGCCCTTACCCACGGAGATTCTGATTAATTGGCCCAGTTAGACGATTGGATATCCCTATTTTCTTTTTTTCAACTGCATATGTGATTCTAATGTGAAGCTAGGTTTGAAAGCTATTGTTATGATACCTGCCTTTCTATAATTCTTAAACCTTTCAAGATCCAATGGTGACATTAAACAAAACCCTACAAAGTGTTACTATGTTCTTGAGCAAGTTACAAAGCTTCTCTATAGCTTAGCCGTTTGAACTGGCAATGTGAATGGTAACATTCTAGAATTTTTTTAAAATATTAAATAAAAATTCTATTGTAAAACGCCTAGCATTGTGCCTGGCAGACAATTTGTACAAGAAAATGTTAGTTTCTGTGACATTCTCATATATTGTTAACATTTTTAATACCAAAATATTTTTAAAGTAAATCTATACACACACACACACACACACACACACACATATATTTCCTATTTTCATTTGATATAATATGGTTTCCTTATCTAAAAGGACCATTCCATGACTGAGCCTTCTGCTTCCCAGAATTGAGCCTTTAAAATTACCAGGCTTCCAGAAAACCTTTGATTCATAAATAACTAGAAACACACACACAATTTTTTAGCAGTAAAGCAACAGCCCAGCACTAAATGCATTTGATAAATACATTTGATAAATACCTACATACTATACCTGACCTGTTTGCTGCATGGCAAGGAGGAGCTCCCTAAAGAAAGAAAAAAATAATTAAGCCTACCTTTTGCAAACAACTACAAAATACTATGTCAGTCTGATACAATCCATGGTCTTTCCAGCCACTGATTGTGAATCAGAAAGCTGGACAATGAGTATGGATGATAGAAGGAGAATTTATGCCTTTGAGCGGTGATGTTGAAGAAGAGTATTGAATATACCATGGGCTGCTAAGAGAACAAACACATTTATCCTAGAGAGGGTGAAACCAGGCTGCTCCTTGGAGGCAAGGATTCTGACGCTTCGTCTCTCTAACATTGGACATATTGCAAGAAGAGACCAGTCCTTGGAGTGGGACATGCTTGGGAGGGTGGAGGGACAGCACAAGAGAAGAAGACCTTTGATGAGATGAATGACTCAGTGACAGAGGAAATAGAGTAGGTGTATCAGAGACAATAAGGTTGGCACAGGATAAGAGCAGAGTTTAGGGCTGTTGTACATAGGATCACTATGAGTTACAGGTGACTTGACAGCACATAATTACAACAACAACACAAAATATAAAAAAGAGCTCGTGATTTGTGTGGTGAGATCAATCAGAAGCAGAGACAAAGTATGAACTAGTACATACTTTGTGGGAAATGATGAATCAAAAAAGAGGACAAAGTAATATATAGCTATACTAATATTCATCTCAGAGGAGGCTAGCAGGCTTCTATGTTGAAGACTCCTTGTTCAAGAAAAGTTCATTCTAGATTATATTATATGGCATGACAGAGGCACCCTAAATGCCCTGTTGTGGTGGGGGTTAGGTGCCATTGAATCAGCTCTAACTCATACTACCGTATTTTCACAGAATGAAGCATTCCCAATCCTACACTATTCTCACAGTCTCTGCCGTGCTTGGACCATTTTTTATAGCCTCTATGTCAACCCACTACATTGAGGGTCTTTCTTTTCAAGATGTCTTCCTACAGGCACTTTTCCTTGCAGGTAACAGACCCAAAGTATGTGAGATGAAGTCCCTCATCTTTCTAAGGTGCATTTTGGCTGTACTGTACTTCTGTGAAGACAGATTTATTTGTTCTTTTGGCACAGCCAAATATAATTAATCACCTGTGTAGTAGATTTCCAAGCCCAAATATCAAAATTTTAAAAGGAACGCTATTAAAATATTTGTGGATTCTGATTTACTTAACGTTTTGTATAATAGCATACAGACTGTCTATAAGGAATAAAGAAGGTTCCCTGTTTGTAAAAATTGCTTTATGTCCCTTAGCAGAATTTGCTGACCTCCTTCAGTTAACCCTGGATGTGTTCACTAGGTTGTGCTAAAAAATCTGGAGGGCAACTTCCTGGAAGAGATCCACATATATTCCCATTCCCAAAAAAAGGTGATCTGACAGAGTGTGGGAATTGCTGAAAAACATTATTAATATCACACACAGGCAGAATCTTGCTGAAGATTATCCAGAAAGGACTGGAGCAATATATTGACAGAGAACTTCCAAAAGTATAAGCTGTGTTTAGAAAAGAGCTTGGCACCAGGGCTATCATTGCCAGTGTCAGATAGGTCTTGGCTGAAAGCAGATCATACCAGAGGAATTCTTATCTGTGTTTCATTGACTATGCAAAGACATATGACTATGTGGACCATAACAAATTATAGCTACCATTGAGGAAAATGGGAATCCCCAAACATTGATTGTTCTAATGTAAAACCTATACTTGGACCAGGAAGCGGTCATAGGAACAGAGCCAAGGAACATTGCAAGGTTCCAAATCAAGAAAGGAGTGTGTCAGGATGTGTCCTTTCTTGATATCTTTTCAGTCTATATGCAAAACAAATCTTTCAGAAAGCTGGACTTAATGGAGAAGATGTGGCATAATGATAGAAGGAAGACATGCAGATCATACAATCTTGCATGCTGAAACTGAGGAGGACCTAAGGCATTTGCTGCAGCAGGTCACGAACTGCAGTCATCAATATGGATTGCATCTCAACATCAAGAAAACAAAGAATCTCACTACCAGGCCAATTGTCAGCATTATGATAAATGGAAAAGAGAGTGAGGTTGTTAATAATTTCATCTTGCTCATGTCCACAATCAACACTCTGGGCACCAATAGTTAGAAAAGCAAAAGATGAGCTGCTTTGGAAAAGTCTTTTGTCAGGGACCTCTCCAGAGTGCTAAGGAGAAACAGTGTCAGTAGAGAACACTAAGAAGCAACAATGTCAATCTAGAGACTAAGGTGTGCCTGATCCAAGCTATGATATACTCAATTACTTGCTATACATCTGAAAGCTGAACAATGGCTAAGGATGAGAGACGAATTGATGTCTTTTATCTGTGGTGCTAGAGAAGAGTATTAAACACATGGACTGCCAAGACATCAAACAGGTCTGTCCTGTACAGGGTAAAACCAGGTTGCAGGAGAGGAAGAACCTGGATGAGATGGATTGAAACAGTGACTGTGGCAATGGGACAAATGTGTCAAAGACAATGGGTTTGGCTTTAGAGCAGGGTTCTGAGCTATGCATAGGGTCTCTGTGAGTTGTAATCCACTTAATGGCCCATGACAACAACAGCAGCAATTCATACTCATTCTTATTTTTTTCCAAGTTGTAGTATTATTACTATGATCACAAACAAGTTGTAGTATTATTACTATGATTATTACTTTTGCTTTTTTTTCAATTTTCAACAATAGTTTGAAAGTCTATAAAGAAGTTCATGATTTTTACATTTCTCAATTTTTAAACTTACTTTAAAATGTAATTCTGAAAAGAAAGGATATATCTAAAAAATAAATCTATTTTCTACCTCTTAACCTTAGTCCTATCCATTTTATTTGAGTCCTCGCAATCCCTCATTTGGTTTGAGTCTGTATATCATTACACAGGGGAACTACCACATCTTTCTAAGGAGTAGTTGGTGAATACAAACTACCTAAACTTTCAGTTAATAACTCAACATGTAACACATTACAATGCCTGTATTCATTTAAAAACCATTAAATGTTAAAAATGTATACCTGAAAATTAAGTAATACAGTGGTTTTTAGGTACCATCAGGTCAACCATGACTCATAGTGACCCTGTGAACAACTTGGCCCTCTCCTGCAGGGCCTCACAAAAGCCACCATGTTCAAGCCCATTATAGTCACTGTGTCAGTTCATTTCCTGGAAGATCTTGCTCTCACTGACTCTCCCCTTTACCCAGCATGATGTCTTTCTTTAAGGACTGGCCCTTCTGACAAAATGTCTAAAATATATGAGACACAATTTCATTATTCCTGCGTCTTAAAAGCACCTTATTTGCACTTCCTCCAAGATAGGTATGTTTGTTACTTTGGCAGTCCATGGTATATGTAGTCAGTGTTTTCATAAACACCACACTTCAAAGCCATCAGTTCTCATTCTGCTATCCTTATTCACTGTCTTTTTTAAGCAATTAAAAACACCATGGCTTGGATCAGATGCACCCTACTGTTAAAGCTGACATCCTGGTGCTTGGCTACTTTGAAGAAACCCTTGACGACAGATTTTTCCCAATGCAACAAATATTTTGATTTCTTAACTGTTGCTAACATCGGTGTTGATTGTGAATCCAAGTAAAATAAAATTTCAGTCTTCCCTCCATCATGTTGTTACCTACAGATCCAGTGATTAAGGATTTTTATTTTCTTGCTGTTAAGCTATAATCCATTTTGAAGACTGTCTTGGATGTTCTTCAGTAACTGCTTCAAGTCTTATTCCTTTCCTGTGAGCAAAGTTGTCTCATCTGCTTAACACAGTCTTCTTCCATTCCTAACCCCACATTCTTTAATAGGCCAGGTTCTCAAATTATTTACTCAGTATTCAGATTGAATACATATGGAGAATTCATACAACCCTGTTGCACAGTATTCCTGATTTTAAACTCTTCAGTTTTCCCTTATTCTACTTAGGACCCGTTTTATGTATAAGGTCCACATGAGCACAATTAAGTGTTCTGGGATTCCCATTCTTTCATTGTTATCCATATTTCATTATGATCTACCTATATTGTCAACTGCCTTTTCATAATCAATAAAACAGAAGTAAAAATCTTTCTTGTGTTATCTGCCATCAGCCAAGATCTATCTGACATCAGCAATGATATCCCTTGTGCTAGAGCATTTTCTGAACCCAGCTTGAATTTCTGGCAGTTCCTTGTCAATATACTATTCCAGCTATCTATAAATTATCTTCATCAATATTTTATTTACATGTGATATTGTTTTATAACTTCCACATTCTGCTGTACCACCCTTCCTGGGATAGGAACATATCTTTTCCAGTCAGTTTGCCAGGTGGCGGCTTCTGGATTTCTTAGCATCAACAAGTGAGTATGTCCACAGTTGTGTATATTAAAACAACTTGATGAGTATTTCATCAATTCCTGAGCTTTCATGTTGCCAGTGCCTTCAGTGCAGCATGAACTTCTTCAGTTTCTTTTGGTTCTTGACCATATGCTGCTTTCTGAAATGGTTCAGTGTTGAACATTTCCTTTTGGTAAAATGACTCTTTGTATTCTTCCCATTTTCTTCTGATACGTCCTCCATGTTTCAGTGCCTTGCCCATAGAATCCTAAATTGCAAGCATCTGTCTTATATGCAAAACAACAGTCATATGACACTAGACATGGCGAACCTGCATTTGTGTTTCTCAGCTTATAAATTCTGAAGGAGAGATTGCTCATGGTTCTCCCCGGGAGCTACTTGTGAATGTGAACTGCCAGAGAGGTTCAGCCTTTGTTTGGGTTAGCAGATCAATTCCCTGTGAACTATGCCACCAGAGCTTTACATACATCAATCCATGAGATCCACATAAACATTGTGCAAACTATTACATATTTACAAGTACTTTCATTGGTAGTGTTATTTGCCATTGAGTTGGCTGAATCCCATTCAACCCCTGTGTCACACAGAAAAATTGCTCTATCAGATTTTCTTGGCTATAATATCAATGTGAGCAGATCACCAGGCCTTTTATTCTACAGTCATGCTAGATCGACTCAAACCTCCAACTTATAGTTTAGCAGTCTAGTGAAACTCACCCCTTATAGACCCTAGAAGTAAATTTATCTGCAAATAACCAAATCATAGAATATGTCTTCATTCTGGCCTATATTGCTGCATTACATAAAATAAGGCTCATAATGTGGCTATGTGGTGCAGCAGTTCAGTAAAGTCTGGCTGCTCTCACAGTTCTGTTGACCTTTTCCTCATGGTGGCAAAACGGCTGCAGTCCCTCTAATCATCACAGCTGCTCACCATATCACATGATAGCCTCAGAAACAAGAAGCAGCTCATGCCTCTTTAGTTCAACCCTTTTGATCAGACAGCAAAAATATTTCCCAGTAGAGTTCCATTAATACTTTATCAGATAAATAAAATTAATAATATGGAGTACTGATGGCCTTGCTCATAGAGAGTTGCACTGAAGACACAAAGGTGGTATCTCTCCAATAATCCCAATCCACCAGCCGCTCCTAGATAAAAAGAGAGGCAGTCTCCTCGCCTGCGATTTACAGCCTGGAAAATGCACTGAAGGATCAACCGTGAATTGGTTCAGACTCAACAGCAGTGAGTTTTAGTGAGCCTATGAACGGTGATGTTCATTGAGCAATTCATAAGCAACAAGCACTACTCCCAGTTCTTGATAACCATTCACTCAATAAAGCTTCACAGCATTTGTTTTGAAGTCAATTCTACTACTATCTCACTCTGCAATTCAGTGAACTTTGGAGCAGGTACCTTCACTAACCTGCCCAAGTTTCCCTAGATAATAAAGGTCAGACCTAAGGTTTTTACCCAGTCAACTGTCTCCAAAGCCACAGTGCAGATCTAAGTGTGCGTGACCAGGTTGAGAGCTTATGTCTATGCTTAAACTAATCATTAGTGAAGGAAATTTGGATTGCAAATTGCTGAGAGCAATCATGTTTTTATCCTCTAGAACTAGAAGAAAGATTCAGTGTACTTGAATATTCTGTATGGCCATCAGAGCAATGAGAATGCTAAAATTTAATAAGAAAAAAGAAATAGTTGACTAAGTTGTTAAGTACCATCGAGTCCACTCATAGCAACCGTATGAATAACAGATCTGAATCTTGCCCTATCCTGCATCGTTCTCACAATATCTACTATGGTCAAGTCATTTGTGCAGTCATTGTGTCAGTTCATCTCATTGAGAGTCTTCCTTTCTTTCACTGGCCCTCCATCTTTTCCAGAATATCCTTTTCAAAGGACTGCCTCCTCTTAATAATATGCCCAAAATGAGACACAGTTTAACCATTCCTGCCTCTAGGGAACATCCTGTTTGTACTTTCTCCAAGACAGACTTATTTGTTAATTTGTCAGTGATGGTAGATTCAACATTCTTTTCAAACACATAATTGAAAGGCATAAATTCTTCTTTGGTCTTCCTTATTCATGGTCCAACTTTTACATGCATGTGAGACAATTGAAAATGCCCTGGTGTGAATCAGGTGCACCTTAGTCTTTTAGCTGGCATCTTACTCTTTATCAATTTAAAAGGTCCTTGATAGCAAATTTTCCCACTGCAACACATCTTTTGATTTCTGCTATGATGAGTGTTGATTGTTGATCCAAATACATCAAAATAATTGATAACTTCACTCTTTTCTCCATCTATCATGATGGTACCTGTTGGTCTAATTGTTAGGATTTTTGTTGAGTGGGTGAGCAATCGAAAATGCCTTCCATGGATTGGTACTCCGGTAGGCCCAGCATGTTGTCAGGAGGGGGCTGTCCTTTAGGAAGGACATCATGCATAGGAGGGTGGAGGGTTAGCACAGGAGAGGAAGCCCCTGGATGAGATGGGTTGATACAGTTCATGAGGCATAGTCAACTCAAAGGTACATAATAACCACAACAACAATGAAACACGGAGAAGTAAGCCTGAGATCATACTTATTGTAAGGGACACAAGATTCCTGGAAGGTTTTACAAGCTAGAAACTAAACTGAAGTCATATGGATAGAAGGACTGATTAAATAAATTATAGACATTAGCCAAACAAACAAAACAACATACATGGTAATCCTCTGTAGATCGGAGGGGAAAGGTGCTCCCTAGGTCTTTCAGTAGCTGTTTTATACCCCAAAAGTAGATTACCAGGAATTTCTTCTGAAGTGTCTCTTGGTGGACTTGATCCACCAACCTTTCAGTTAACAGCTTGCAATCTAACCATTGGCATTCCCCAGGAATCCTATAGTCATTGACCCAAAGTGACCATTTAGAGTTGTTGTTTTTTTTAAGAAGAATGAGAAATTGGATAAATCTGTATCTGAGGATTTTTATAAAAGGATCTACAGTTTGTATCTTAGGTTTAAAATTTTGTTTAAAAAGTACAGAAATGTTCTTATGCATGTAGGAAAACACACAGATACTCATCCACGTGGACACCCACATATTAACATTTGCTTAATGTGCCCATTTCTGGAAAGATAAGTAAATAGTAACAGGACTTACTGTGTGGGTGAGGACTGAGGATACGGGTCTGGAGAAATTGCTTTTTGCTAGACAACCTTTTGTGATGTCTGAATTTTTACCATATGTGTGTATATTTTTTTCCTCAATTAAAGTGTCTACTTTATTTTTAAAAATAGTTTTGCCATTTCAAATGACATTCTTCCCCCTGTACTCAGATTGATTCTCAAGGTTCCTAAACATATTAAAAAGGTTGTTTTTTTCTCTCTCACTTTTCTTTATACTTGTTTGGAGAGTTTCCTAAGATAAGTCATGTTTACACACAACAGTGCAAATAATTTGATAAGTGAATAAAGCTGGCTGTTTTCATTGCTTAATAAGGTTAGATTTTGGAAAGAGAAACCTAGTCATCTTTGCCAGATGCCTTCTTTGAGCAAAAGAGAGCTGGTCAACTTTGGACAGTTAGTCACAGGTATTAGCATCTTTTCATACTTGTGCCATTTTCTTGGACATCCTCGTAAAAGAATAATGGATTTACTTTCCTAATCAACTTCAGGCATTGCCTTTCATCCCTGCACGTTTTTTTAAAAAGACAGTTTACCTGCCAATCCTGTTTCCCTTCCCCTGTGTCTCCTTGGGATCTCCAATGTGTACTTCCGCTGAGAATCTGTGCCATAAGAAATGAATACAAAGATTGAACTTGGTCCTTTATTTGCTTGTGAGGTGGCCTACGTTAAATGTCTTCTTCTTATTTATATGCCTTATCTTTTTTTTAAGTATTATTTGAACAAAGACGAAATAAAAAATTGATGATTAAAATAGTGATGATGTCATCTTTGCTTACTGAGCTGGATCAATTTTTTTAAAGAATTCATTTTGGCACTGACACCTTGGCACTGCCCTGCTAAATCTACAGTCTGTAAGATTTTCTGGGTGAGGGGTGAAGCTATGGAAACTGCCTGAAGAGCTGGCTCTCACATTCTCTCCTGAAGGGAGGAACTCAGAGAGAAAAACAGTCTTAGTGAAAAGCTCATTCCAGGAAGTGAACAGAGGAACTGGGGCTGTGGCTCTGTGGGAAAATGGAGGTTCTGAAGGTAATGATGTTTGTGCGTCCAAGAAGAATAATGACCAGCTTGTGTCCTAAGAAGGTGATGCGGGGGTGGGGGGGGGTCCTTTTGTTCAAAGGAAAACTACGTTGCTTAGCTACAGAGAGATTTTGCTTTAAATGTCAAAAGTGCAGGAAGGAGTAGAATTAGAACCCATACTCCTGAGTGAAAATATTTTCATTTAAAAAAACTATGCTAATAGAGGGAGCTGTGGTGGTGCAGTCCGTAGAGAATTCTACCACTAACCTACTAACTGCCTTTCTGGTTTCTCAGGACAATGATGGGCAATCTCCCCTGTCCGATGTACAGCCTTGGAAACCTGCTGGATGGTCAGCTAGGAGTCAGTGACTCAAAGGCAGAGATGGAGAGAGATGCTAATTAAGGCAGTTCTTTGTGTGACTCAACCACATTTTACTGCCAACTGGACAATCAGTCCAGATATAATGTACAAATCAATTTCAAGTGCTCCGTTACTCTTTCACTTCGCCCTGAATCTTCCTAACACTAGCCGTGAATTGACCTGAGGCTGCTCCCCAGACAGTCATTTACAGGCTTCTAATGGGTGTGCGGTTCAAATCCACCAGCTGTTCCCCAGCAGAAAGATAGGCAGACTCCTCCCCTGTGATTCACTGCTTCTGACAATTCTCTAGAGGATCAGCTGTCGGTTGATTCTGATTCCGTGGTATACAGAAGCAATGTGGTCTGTGAGTCTGACTTGCCTGATGGGTCAGTAGCCAAAGGACAGCTCCTGTGGTCACGTGGCAGGGTGTGTCCTTGAGTGTCTGCAGGGTTTAAGAAGGTAGAAACCGAGAGCAACAGTTGCAGTATTACCCTCATTCTGTGCATACATACGAAATGGGGTCTGCGGTTATTCCAGGGTAGAATTCAACTGTCACTGGATTGTGCTCCACGGGATTCAGTTGATCTTCCAGACTAAGAAAACAGGGAAGAAAGGTCTGCTCATCTCCTTACAAATACCAGTCAGTGAAAACCCTGTGACTCACAGCCATCTAATCATAGGAATGTTGCCTGGAATTAACATGGGTTGAAACTGACAAGACGGCAGCTAACAACAACAACACTCACACAGAAGAGAATCAGTGTTGAAAAAAGGGAACTGCCACCCCCAGCCAGCCTCCCGCCCTGCGTTCCTCTGGCATAGTGAAGTGATTGCCACTGTGCTGTACCCTCAGAGTCTTGTCATCTCCAATAGCAGCAGGAGTAGTCACAGTGAAATGACAGTGTCAAATCCATTTCTGTATTTCTGCCATCCTTTATGAGTGCGCTACTGAAACCTAAAATTAACCAGGTCTTTATGGAGTAAGATTCATTGTCATTTTATCAGATAACAACACTGCTAAAAACTAGAAAACCCAGGAAATTCTGGTATTACTTCTTGTGTGTCCTTACAGAATGTATCATTCTCTGTCTTTCGATGAACCGAAATACCTTTTAGCAATAATCTGCTTCATTAGCCAT
>NW_006399914.1:2175249-2200551 GCF_000299155.1 Elephantulus edwardii
TTTTTTTTTAAACAAAGAATGTATTCATTCAATTCTTAGGGCATGTATTTTGAGTACATACCAACTTTGAGTTGTTGTTACGTGCTATCGAGTCATGACTAACATAATAAAAGCAATAAATAACACAAAAAATAGCATGGGAGTAAATTGCCCACCTTTCCTCTTCAGAGCAGGAGGTGGATTAAAATCTCATACCTGAGTAGAACCCAAAAGACAGCTTTAGAGTAGAGAGTAATTCATTTAGAATAATGGAGTAGATTGAGAGGAGGTGGAAACAGGTCCAAGTAAGTAGTTCCTCTTTGCAGAAAAATAGAATAATGGCAAGAAGCTGTGCTTCATTCCTTGAGGTACATGGTTCTAACCCACCAGCTGCTCCACGGGAGAAGACTCCACGGGCAGTCTTTCCCTGTGTGATTAACTGCCTCAGAAAGCCCACAGGAGGGTCAGCTATGGATGAGTTTGACTCCACAGCACACAATATCAACAGCAATCAGAGCAAAGGGATTGACGATAGTTCAGTTGGACATACTAGGAATAAGCTCTTGAAAGGTAGGTTGAAACTGTGCTCTAGAAGGCAGTGAAGAGCAGAGTGATGAATTAATCATTTCTTTTTCAAGTAATTTTAATAAGGAAACAAGGTAGCATACAGAAGGAATTGACTTCCTGTGGCAGGGAAGCTCTGGTAGCTTAGTGATAAAGAATTGTTCTACCAACATAAAGGTACTCAGTTTGAATCTACCAGCTACTTCACATTCTCCTCGTGTGTGTGTGTGTGTGTGTGTGTGTGTGTGATTTACTCCCTTTTAAAACCTGCTGAGGTATCAGCTATTGGCTGATTCCAACTTGACAATACTGGGGGCATAGTCTGTAGAATTGTGCTGCTAACCCAAAGGCCATACACCCACACGTGCATGCGTACACACACACACTTGCTGTTCAGATCCACCAGCTTCTCCATGGGAAAAAGATGATGAACAGTCTCTTCTCACGTGATTTATAGCCTTAGAAACTCACTGGAGAGTCAGCTATCAGACAGATCCAAATGGACAGCAATGAGAGAGGGAGAGAGTCGCATGTTAGGTCTCCAATAATAAGTAAGGGGCGTCAAATCCCTTACTTTAGTGAGGAAAACACACACACACACACACACACACACACACACACACACACACACACACAGCAAAACCCAAAACTACAAATACAGCTGCCAACTTTCTAACTCACTGTTATCCAGTCAATTCTGACTGAGAGCCACCCTCTGTGGGTTTTCTGAGATTGTGAATCTTAATGGAAATATACTGTCCATGTTACTCCCAAGGAGCCAGTCATGGTTTTGAACCTCAGGAGATGGACAGCCTTCGTTTAGCAGAGCAGTGCCGTACACTCACCCCAGAATATGCCTGCAAAGCTCTTTGTAGTGAACAATGGCAATCCTTAAAAGATATGCAGATACTAATAATTTCTAGAAGAATTGCTCCAAGAACATTGTTCACCAAGCACAAAGCTGATTGTACTGAGCAACAGAAAATTACTCTGTTCCAACTAGTATAAAGACTAAAATCTTGGGCTTCCTTAGGCCCACAGATTGTTTATTCTAACTCATTTCAGTGTCACTAGACCTGAATTACCTTATTTCCTGATCTTCAGCTGATCTGGGATGAATGAATCTCTCAACTAACAGATCTAGGAGTTTGCCTTGTTTCATTTCCACAGGCTATAAGGAGTTTGGGAGATGGGAAAAGAGAAATTTCTTCCTAAATTGATGTTAGATCAAATGGTGTCCAGGCAAAAAAACAAAACAAAACAAAACAACAACAAACAAACCCTAACAAAAAAACAAACAAACAACAAAACACCATGAGAAACTTAACTTCATAGACTGTCAAAATTAGAATCATGGTTCTTACCCAAGGTCTCTTGGGGACAATCTTTGTGCTTCCTGGAAATTAGTGGAAGTAATCTATGAAATATAATTTGAAACTTGAAATCCTGAAATTTCTATGATATTCTCATGGTTTAGGAAGAAGGAAAGCAAAGTTTGAAATTGATATTGTCCTTAAGAAAATATAGACGCATTGGGTGTACTTCTTAAATACCCCACAATTTGGAAATGAAGAAATGAGGCCCCTAAAAGGGAAATGATTGTCCAGGGCTCCCATGTCATTAGAAGTGCTCATGGGATCAGAACCTTAGTCTTCTGTGTTTCTATCCTATTTACTATTACATCTCATCTCAACTGAGTAGCAGTTTTTCCTCATGAATAAGAAAACCTAGAAATCAGTGCTAGAGCAAGTCTGAAGATAAATGACATTGAATATATTAATGGAGTCTCAGACAAAACACATTTCAACTCTTAGTGTTATATATACTGCTGATATCACTACTTAGTTACACTTCTTTCTGCTCAACCAAAGTATGTTTATATTATATGTAAGTGTATATATACATACACACACCAATCTTACTGTCTCCAACCCACCTATCCCCATTACCCCAGTGACTGAATCAATCCGTCTTATCGAGGATCTTCCCCTCCTGTGCTATCCCTCCATCCTCTCCAAGGACTGATCCCATCTTGCAACATGTCCAAAGTATGTCAGAGGAAACTTCAGAATCCTTGTGGGTCTCTAGCAGTTCAAATTCATCAGTGACTTGGTAGAAGAAAGATTGGTAATCTCCTCCCATTAAGATTTACAGTCTCAGAAACCCAATATGGCGTAGTGTCACTTAATGGACATTTACAGAGTGCCTGCCCTTTTTGTTCTGTTGTACGTAGGGTTGCTGTGAGTTATAAGTGATGGTTGTTATTGCTGTGTACTGTCAAGTCAGAACCAACCCATAACTGACCCTCCAGCAACTTTTCAGAGGCAGTTAATCACACAGGAGACGATTAGTCTTCCTTCTCCTGCAGAGCAGCTGGTGTATTTGTACTGTGTACATTTGAGATTGCAATGCACCAGAGGAGCTCCTTTAAAAATGGCTAGAAGCCTCATAACAACAACAACTACAACAGGAACAGCTTTATGTTTTACAAATGCAGACATGGCTGCATTGGAATTTGCTCTGATTGGGCTTTGAGGGGTTGATTTCTTGCTAGTAGATGTATGTAAGTGCAGTTTACAGAAAATTCGCTGAGCTCCTACTGCATATTCCAAGCAACACGATAGGTCATAGAGACTCAAATGGTTCTTTTTTTTTTAACTTTAAAAGACAATGAAATAATTATATAGATTCAAACCCATACTGTAGTATGAACTGAATCATTATGCATCTCAACTATAAAATATTCAAAACCAATATACCTACAAACTATGATATAGTATTTTTTTAAAAATCTTTCCTCATCATTGTATAACCCCGAGGCAGATGATTTGCCATTCCTGTAAAGGAGTTTCCTTAGGAGTGACATTGCCACCTCGATTCTTCTTTGGGGTCCTTTTCTCATTCTCCAACCCCCACCCCTCACTCCCCCCGTCTACTTCTCCTGTTCTTTTTACTTGATTTACACTATCTGTGCATTAAAAGTTGGTAGAAATCTTCTCTTTCTCCCTTTTTGGCTTTAATTATTGGTGCATATATTTGAACCATAGTGATATTAACAAGTATTCCTTGTATGCGTATGGATAATATCTACAACATTGTGTTTCAGAATGAATCTAGAATGGTCTTACTGACTATGAGTGAAATCCAATTTTTCTTCACTCTTTCATTCCTGGAATAGTAGATCTAATGACTGTCTGATTCAGAGTGTCCAATGCCTCATGTGCCAGTATTTATGTGTTCCAAGTCTATTTTAACCATGTCCAGTTTTCTAACATTAATACTTTGTATGTTCAACATTTCAGTTATCAGATGTTAATGCTTACAACTATTTCTCCTTATATTTGGTGTCTTCCAATATGAGAGCTCAGCTTCCAATGCTGTAGATAATAATCTAAACTGTACTTTGTTGTTAATAAGGGTTTCCAAGGCCTGTTATTGCAGAAATTGAGGATCAATTCTTCTTCCTGTCTTAATCTGGGATATCTGTATTAATCTGTGCCTGATCCAAGCTATGGTTTTCTTTATTGATTGCTATGCTTCTGAGAGCTGGATGACAGAAAAAGAATTGATGTCTTTGAGTTGTGCTGCTGGAGAAGAATATCAAACATACATCGACTGTCAAGGGAACAAACAGTTCTGTCCTAGAGAGAGTGAAACCAGGTTGCTTCTTGGAAGCAAAAATTTTGAAACTGCATCTCCTATACTTTGAGCATATTGTCAGTAGGGTCCAGTCCTTGAAGAAGGACATCATGCCTGGAAAGGTAGAGTGTTTGTAAAAGATAAGATGGATTGACACAATGACTGTGCCAACAGGGTCAGGTGTGTCGAAGACAGTGAGATTGGTTTAGGACAGGGCAAGGTTCAGAGCTATTGTTGATGCGGTCACTATGAGTCATGCTCAACTCAACGACACAATAACAACAATCTGTGCTAGTTAGCCACCTCTTAGGATGGGAAGTGAACATCTAATAGCAGACTATTAAAACTTTCTCTCTGGAGTTCTTTAAGGCTTGTCTTCAGAGTTAATTTTTACCACTTTTTATGTTGTTCATGGCATTTGTTCTATATGGACAGTTATAACTGGATTGTGTTCTAAAAGAATAAGTTGAACTCTTAATCTCTGGTTCCGGTGCATATGACCTTGTTCAACAAAAGCATCTTTTAAGGATGCTATCAGTTAATGAATTGTATTGGAGTAGGATGAGACCTGCAGCAGAAGGATGGGCAATCACTTCTCATTTGATAAATAGATCAATTGCCTCTGTAAACCAGCTAGAGGGTCAGTTATGGGTCAGTTCTCACTTGACAGTGCAAAACAAAAACAGTATGAGACCTAATAAAATGTAAGTGGTACTCTTTCAAAAGAGAAGAAACAGAGACAGAAAGATGAGTGACAGTCTTGTGAAGTTGTAACTACAAGCCAAGTAATGATGGGGCTACCAGAAGCTGGAAGACAGAACCCAGTCTTCCTCTGGAGACTTCGATGAGATCATGGCCCAGCCCACTTGTTAATTTGGACTTCTAACCTCTTCTTGGAATTGTGAAACAATAAATTTCCATGTTTACAGTTACTCATTTTACAGCAAACCTAGGAAATTAATGTATAGATCTGTATATGTAAATATGAAGAGGTTTTCATTAATGCCCCCTCCCCCAAGGCTAATAAAAACACTCATTGTAACTGTGACAGAAAAATGCTGTATACCTTCATGTCTCTACCACTGGGTAAGAAAAGTGGTTAACAATTTCCAGGTCTTGTATCCTTTATGCATTAATTTAGTATCTTTCCTAGTAAGTATGTTTACTTAATAGAGTTCATTATTTAACTATTTTTTTTCTTTAAATCATGATTAGGAATAATTCTTGATAATCTCAGCCCTTGAATAAGCAGGAGAGGGTCAAAGGAAAATAATTCTCAGTTCTTGCCTTTTCAGCTTCATGTCACATCCTCTTACGTGTCGTAAACAATTGCTTTCCACCTTCCCATTCCATTATGCTTGCTTTTTCTCCCCTTTCCCATCTGCATCTATGTTCTTTGATTGTATTTTCCACATTTCCTCTGTAGACTTTCTCTCATCCTCTAGACTGTGCAGGAGCACAAAACAGCTACGGTGGACAGCTTTGACCGGGGCCAAGTCTCTGCCAGCCAATTTTCTATTATTAAATTTTTATTTTATATTGGTTTGCTTACAAAGTTCCTATACATTGTGTTTCATACTGTCCTTCAGGCAACAATTTCAAAAAATGCTACCTATCTTGGAAGAGGCTAGAGAGCATTATGCTGAGTGAACTAGTGCAGTCTCATAAGGATAAATACTGCATAAGGCCATTATTTTCAGCTCCTTTTTCCCTTTCTTTTTTTTATTATTCTACCTTATTTACAAAATTCAAATACATTGTTCTTCAGACCAGATACTTCCAATTTCCTTCACCTTCCTACCCATCAAATTGTATAACCCCATGTTTAATCCCTTGCACATCCTCATCCCTCTACTTTCATCGCCCATTGGACCCTCATATTCATTCTACAATAATGGTTTTATACAATATTTTTCCTTGTGAAACTGAGTTAGTTCATTCGTCATAAGGATCTCCAGTCTCTCCCAAGTTAGATAATAATTTACAAAATCACTGCTCCTGTGTGCTACATAATAATATTCCATTGTATGAAAGTACCATAATTTCTCAATCCATTTATTTGTGGTTAGACATCTGGGCTGTTTCCAAATTCTCATCATAGTAAATAACTCTGCTATGAACATTGGTATACAGGTCTCCGTTTGACCTTCAGCTCTCATTTTCTCAGGGTATATTTCAAGCAGTGGAATAGCTGCGTCATGTGGAATTTCTAGGTTCAACTTTTTGAGGAAGCACCAAACTGCCTTCCAGAGAGGTAGTACCATTTTACAATCCCACCCACAGTGGGATGATTATTATTATTGCTCTACGTCCTCTCCAACAGTTACCACTTGCTGTCAGCTCATTTTTAAGAATCTTTGACCCCTAATGACTATCCTGGATGAGCTAGTCAATAGAAGATCAGCATTGTTGTTGTGTGCTCTGGAATTGAAACTGACTCATAGCAGAGCCTCCAGTGGGTTTTCAGAAGCTATAACTCATATTGTAGAAGATTGACCATCTTTCTTCCACAGAGCAGTGTGTGAGTTCGAACCACCTGTCTTTGGATGGGCAGCTCCTTACCCACTAGGCCACCTGAGCTCCTTAGATCATTTTTCACAAATGATACAGCAACTTCCGGGAAGTTGAGGCTAGCAACATTATAACAACAGCATACAAAATAAACTTTAAGTTCTCCCCACCCCCCATGAAGAGCTTTGGCTTCCTAAGCAGAATAAATTGTGCTGCCAACCCAAAGGCACATGAGTTGAATCCACCCGCAGCTGCCTGGGAGAAAGATGGACAGTCTTCTCCCATGTGATTTACAGTCTCTGAAAATCCACTCAAAGGTCAAATATGAGTCAGTTCTGGCTAAAGGGCACATAATGACAACATATTAGACTGTGTGTCCCAGTTCTCAGATTGTAGGACCATTGCTTTTAAATCAAGAAATCAACAATATCGTAGAGACTGTCCCAGCAATGTGAGAATTCAGACTTCTGGATCATTCCTGGTGAAATTCTGTACCTGTGGTGAAGAGAAATTTTGTGTGACACCTTTTCAGAGCTTACAAAACTGCTCTTGTTTACAGATTCCTGCTTGAATTTCCTGCCCCAACTGTGTTTGCATCTTCACTGTGTTGCAAAGATGCTCTGACAGGAAACAAGAAATAGAACCGTCTTCTGGTTCTAAAAAGTGGGGCTCAAACAAGTCTCTGTGTACTGGGAAGGACAGTGCTCTAAGAAAATGCTTGGATTTTTCCAATCACACAGAAATTTTATTTAGGACCCAGCTGGCTTAACATAGAACTTCAATTCTTTCTAATTATTGATTTAAAAGATAGCTCAAGCTTAGTCCTACTCCTTTATTTTTATCTAAGGGAATAGTACTTGGAAACTCTGCAATGAAGAGAATACTTTTGAGCAAAACAAGACCTATTGCTTTGATGGTTTGATTCTGAGACCAGGATTGTACAAAATTAGCAAGATAGAGTCAAGGACTGTGAGTATATCCATCACTAACTTACAGAGTGTATGGTGAAAGTTTTCAGTTTCTGGGTTGTTGTTTTTTTTTTTTTCTATAAGAGATGTCAAAATATTACTGCCACCATAGTCCACTTGAGAGCATCACCTGTGCCTTTTACTGTCCACTCCCCCTGTCTCTAGAGCCACATCACTTGAACACATGAACAACATCACATGAACAGCGAATCGAACTTCCCAGTGAGTGCATTTTAAGTGTTTGAGAGAAGGGTATTCTCTAAACCGCTGTCATCATCATAACCTTTACTTTGCCTTTTTAATAAAGCAGCAGACATTATTGTTGAGTTGATTCAAAGCCCATGTGTTACTGTACAGCACTGTTCCATAGGGTCTTCTTGTGTTCTGCATGGAAGCAGATCACCAGGCCACTCTTCTGCAGCACCACTAGGAAGGTTCCCACTGCAGACCTTTACGTCAGTAGTTGGACATAAACCATTTATACTGTAGCTCTAACTACAATACCATGCGGGAAGTTCAGCATTCTTGAGGCCATCGTGCTGTTTGAGAGCTCAAACCACATGGAGGAGAGGCCTCTCACAGCAAAAAGTCCTAATTGAGCCCCACCTTTGAGTCATTCAGGCCAGTCATTTGGGATAGGAAGTGACGCCAACTCCAAGGCACCGAGTCACCTCCAGTCTTCACATCTTTCCAGTTGAGAAAGGAGCACAACAAAATCATCCACTCTGCCCAGCTCCCTGATCCACAGACTCTGTGCAGCTAAGTAAGCAGCTAAGCTGTTGTTTCTCATAGTTACTTGTTGAGGTGGGTTATTTCGTTGCAAAAAGAAATGGAGCATTTGTCATCACCATTGATGAGCTTGTCAATCTGAGATTGTGATCAAAAACCAAAACATTTGTATAGGACAGTGAAGGTATTAAAAACCATTGTGCTAACACATCACATTGTTTAAACATTAGTGTGGAATCTGTGCTCTCTAGAAAGTTGCTTGGAATGTCTGATAGGAGCTCCCTAAATGTTTAATCAACAGCACTCACATCTACTAACATGGAATCTTCCACCAAAAGTTCAGTCAAAGAAAATCCCCCTGCAGTTGTGCCTGTGTTTATTAAGCATAAGGTAGGCACATTATTAATGTGAAATAAGTGACCCCAGGCTACCTGTGTGCATGTCTATATACTCCCTGTGTGTTTATACCGATGCATATAGAAGATCCAGCCTCATTCTCCATAAAGGGTTGCATGAAGAAATCTAATGCCTCAGATAATTTTATTCCTTGTCCGATCCCAAAGGACACTTAACAGTGAATGATGTTTCCAGAGCCATGGCACCACCTGGGCAGCCCTCAAGAGCAGAGAAGAGTTTTGATTGTTCATTACTATTCTGTCTATTCTAATGAGGAGACCCAGTGATGCAGTTGCTAAGTGCTGGACTGCTATCTGAGAGTTCAGCCTTTAGAGCCTATTCCATGAGATGGAAAATTTGGCAATATGCTGCTGTAAATATATACAGCCTTGGACACCTTATGGGGCAGCTCTGTCAACCCTGTCCTGCGGGGTTCCTTCAGGAGTTGGAATTGGCTCCAAGGCAATGAGTTTAATCTTATTTTCCCTAAATCTCTTCCTATAGGTTTGTCCCATTTTCTGTATTTAACTATACACATTTTGAGTTTTTATTAAGCACATATAATTAATTAAAATTTTCATGACATTTAAGAAAATGCCTCAATAATACAACTATGGGGCATTTCTTTATCTTCAAGATTGTTGTGAAGCATGACTTATGCTGAACTCCATTAACTTTAACTTACTTCTATGTACCTTGTACCCAGACAGCTGCCCTCAAGTTGATCCCAACAGAGAATGACCCCACAGGACGGAGTAAGAGTATCCCATTGGATTCCCTACTGCAAATCTTTACAGAAATAATCTTACAAATCTTTCACTTGGGGAGCAGCTGAAGTCTTCAAAGCACCAACCTTCTTTAGTTAGTAAGTAGTACTTTAACCACAGAGCTAACAAATCTCCTGTGTACCTTGTAGCCAGGAGTAAAGTCTGTTAAAGCAATAGTATAAAACAAAAGCAATAATATTTTTTAAAAAATACAGCCTTAATGATTCCAAAACCACTTGGGTCAGTTTGTTCTTGGTCATGCTATAACTGATCTCATACCAGAAAGCCTAAGACTACAGTGAAATGAGTATGGCTTTGTTGGCCAACTGATTCCACTTAACTGTGTAAGTTATACACTGTTCCAGCATCTTATGTGTAAAGAGCTAGGTAATCTATGGACACGATTTCATTCTTTGCTGCTTGCTGTAGTTTCATACATCTCAGAAATTACAAAATCAATGAAGTAAATGCTGCCTTGCCTTTAAGCTCCCTTTTTCTCTACTCCACATGAAGAAACCAAAAGCTCATTTGAGTCTATGGAATGAGACCCTCTCAAGAGGGTGGAAAGGAAGGACTTCCTCCCAACTTAACATCAGAGCTCTTTGGCTTGCTGAAAATGCATTCTGTTCAGCATGGAGCTTTCTTTGACTCTTTACCCTCATTGCTCCCCTTGTCTTCAAGGTTCTGACCATTCTAAATGGCATGGCTTGCTGGTCCAATCCATGACAATTCTCTGCTCCATGCCACTGTGTTGTCTACTGGAGAGGCTTCAGATCGTCCTAGCCTCCTACCATCCTCAGCTTTTGTGTACTATGAGAAACAAAATGATCTTAAAGTACAACCTATTCTCCCAACACTTCTTATTTTTAAAAAATGGGAACTTACAGAGAAGTTGGAAAACATTACAATGACTAGACTCATCAATTCTTATCATTTTGCAGCCTTGATGTTAGTGTGATCTTTTCATCTCTATTCTATTTCTTTTTCTCCTTTTTCTGAATAATTTGGAAGTAAGTTGAGCTATTCCATCCTTAATTACTTGGACAATAGCAATTCTAACAAGGATTCTCTTACAGTACATACGTTTAAAGCCCTTTCTGGCAGCCTTCTCCCACACAGATGGAATTAGAATCCCTTCCCTTGTCCCCAGTACCTGATCCTCACATATATGTTAGTGTCTTTGGAGTTGTAATGTAGTCCCTTCAGGGCCTAGCTCAGTGTCTGACATATGGCTCATGCCTAAGCGCCTGCCAAAAGTGAAGGACTGTGCGGGTATAGTCCCATCCTGATTTTTTATCCTTGAAAGCCAAAGCCCTTCATCCTTTTAACCATTTGCTGTGCCTGCCACGTTAATCTTTCCCATGCTTCTGTTCAAAATTCCTATCATTCTCATAGGCAAGTCTTGCCCCTATTTCTGTCAAAAGATGACCTCCCTGACATTCATGCACACGTAAGAACTCCCTGAACTTCCTGCTCTGCTCCTCAACACCTATATGTCCTTCTTATGCTTCTCAAAATAGATAAGCTGCTTCATTTGCTAGACAACAAATTCATCTGATAACAGTGTCCTCAGTGCAATGTAGAATGAAGAGCCCTAAAGTCTGGCATGGACTTGAGTTCTTTTACTTGGTGGTTGTTATGAGTCTCATGTTCTAAAATAGGAAAGTTATGTTATCATTAAAGGTACAAGTTTTCAATAGCAATTATTAAAACATCTACCTTGAAACATCTATTTTGAATGTTCCTCTTTTTTCACTTATCCAAAGCACAATGAATCCTTTGACTCATCCTTTATATTTGGGCATGTTACTGTAGTGTGAAATGTCTCTAGTCTTCTTTCAGTTGGCAAAATTCTACACATCCACAAGAGCTTGTTCAAATGGTCTACTCACTATGTAGCATTCCTAGGCTGTCATTCCTTCTTCGAGGAGACCCCTAAACAAAGCAGAATTAGCCAATCCATTGTCAGTATTCTTTTGGCCTTTCAAAAGTACCACTGAAAAGTATCTATGATGGTGCTTTGTCAGCCCTTGGTGAGACATTGTCACAGCTCCTACACAGTACCAAAGAGAGATCTGGAATGTTTTCACTGTGTCTTACCACAAAAGAGTTATCCTACCACAAGAACAGGGTGGGCAATCTGAGAATTCATTGAGCCTTTCCTGGTGGTTTAGAAGTAAGAAATTGTGCTGCAAACTCCAAGGAAAGCAGTTTGAATCTATCAGCTGCTCTGAGGGAGAAAAATGAGTAATCAACTCCTGTACAATTCACTGCCTCCAGAAACCCACTGGAGGGCCAGTTATGGGTCAGTTCCAACTCAATGGCACACAACAACAAGAAGAATGAATCTTCAGTGGAAAGTACACAGTCTCAATGTATCTGTCCTTGCTTGTTTAATGGCGCATCTAACTGAAGAACTGAGATGAGAATACCCAGGAAACTCAGGCTGGTGCACAGGAGAAAGCAAGCAAGATGTGGAGAAGAATGCTTGTAGGCAATACATGGCTTTAATGATTTCTTCCTAGAATTGTTGACTCCCTTGAAATGAGGCTTATGTCGGTTTTCTGTTTCTGTGATGAGCACAACAAAAATCTCCGAAGGATTTAAAATAGTTATGGAATTGAAGTTTGAAGAACAAAGGGAATCTCCAGTGCCTCCTTGCTGCATGTACATACACACTTCAACACTCGTGCACACACTCATCTCCTCCTCTCCTCACTCCTCATCCCTTTCAAAAAGACTGCTGTTGAATTCCCAGGCCTCTTGGTTTTCTTGGGGGTATCTGCTTCATCTTGCTGCTCTGTGAGTCACTGAGCATTAGGCAAGCTAAGCTTTGTAACAAGAAATATGCAGTTGTGTTTTATAAGGATTTTGGTTTCCATTTAATTACTTTCAATAAGTACATTTCTTAAATCAAGTTTACGTTCTTGAGAAAACAATGGTATTGTACAGAAGATAGCTTTGGATTTAGATTCTATTTTGATAATAGAATGTAAGGGGGAAATATCTTTGTGTTTTTATTCCATTTTCAAATAAATTGGTGGTGAATTTTTCTTTTTCCTTCTAATTTAAACATTTCCCTGCAGTGTTGATAACTCAAAGCAAATCTCATTATACACAGTGCATAAGAACCAGAAAATGATTCTGAATTGAGTTGAAAAATGAAACTGAGTAGTTTGGGCTGGATATGATAGTTGTTCGAAGAGTTTTTTAAATACCTACCACTTTCTTTTCCCTGTGCTAGGGATGTGTAGGATATGCAAGGAAACGGTCAGAGGATGTGTGTGTCCTCAAAGGTATATATAAAATATGGATGCAAGTTAAATGATAAAATAGTACATCACGGCAGTCATTTCTATAGCTAAGTGCCAAATAAAAGGTATACATGAGAACTCCAGAAACCAACATTGTGAGAATTGAGAGCCATAAAGAGAAACATAAGCAGGAAAGTAGGTATAATTTAAATAGTTAAGGAGACTTCAGACAAAGGAAAAGTGATTATGATCATAGCTTTTCAGGCACACCAGGACTGAATCAGCCTGGTTAAAGTGCTGGGTAATGGAAGGAAGTAACATATTTGAGATTCAGAAATGGAAAGCTTAGGTTGACAAAGTAAGAGATCTGGACAATGGGGATCCAGGTAGTGAGTGAGCACAGAATAATATGTCTGTTAGCACAAGGTAGGGAATGGGGAAAATTGGTGGCAAGAGCGGCAGTTCAGAGGCTATTTACAATATTTGAAGTTTGCAAACCTGGTAGTGGCAGCAATAAAATGGAACAGAAGAGATGTGGAAGAAGATGTTAGAAAAATTGGTCACTCATGTCATTGCTATGGAGTCTTGGTGTTTGCAGTGCAACTCCTAACAATGGCCAGAACTCTCTGGAAGATTGTCAGCTGTGTCAATATAAAGACAACTCAATTCATTGCCTTCCCCTCAGAACTGACCCTCGAACAGCTTTTCAGAAGCTGTAAGTTGCAGAGTAGGGGACTGCCCTATCTTTCTCCTGCAGAACAACTGGGGGGTTCAAACCACCAGCCAGCCATTGGGTTGGTGGTGCTCCCTATGTAAAAACAAGCAAAAGAGAAAGGGTCTGAAAGACAGGAATATGATGTCAGTGGTTACATTAGAAGAGAAAGTTGGTGGTGTTGGTTTATTTACATACACATATGCAGATGTGAATATGTTTGTGAAAATAACAATTACTATTAATCATTGAGCATTCACTGTATGACAGCTATTCTACTAAGGATAATGTAAACATTTTTACTTGAAGTATTACACCTTATTCTTAAAAAATGTAACATATACAAATTCATGGACTTTTAACATCCCAATGTGATGTGTTTATCACATAATCCATGTAATATCCCTATGGGATATTTTCATCCTTGTTTTACACATGAAGGAGCTGAAAGGCACAGAAGGTTAAGTGACTTGCCAGGATCGTGCTCAAAGCCAGCGTCCAGAGACAAGTGGTCTGGCTCTTAACCACTGTGCTATACTGCTGGAAGGCGCTCTCCATGGCTAAACTCATTTAAACCACAGCAAAATCCAGGATACAATGGGCTTTCTAGTTAGTCTCAATTAATTAGAAATAGATGCTTAGAAAGGAAAAGCACCAATGACAATGTCTCTTACTTTATGGACTTCTCGTGTGCCATCACTGTGCTTCTGACTCATAATCACCCGATGTGACAGAATTGAATTGACCTAGTTAGATGGGTTCCTAGGCTGTAATTTTTACAAGAGATGCCTTAATGATGTAGTGCATTACATCTTGGACTGCTAACAGAAAGGTCAGCAGTTCAAATCCACCAGCCACTGTAAGGGAAAAAGATGAGCATTGTTCTGCTGTAAAGATTTAGAGCTTCAGACACTTGATGCAGCATCACTAGAAGTCAGGGTCAACTAGATGACAGTCAATTCGGTTTCCTGTGTTTCTGAATCTTTATAGGAGCAGACCACCAAGATGTTTTTCTTCTGCTGAGAAGCAGCTGGTGTATTAGAACTGCTGGCTTTCAGGTTCTCAGCTGACCCCTTAGGTACTAGGCCACTAGGGCTCTACAAGCCATGAAAACTTAATGAAAGAGGATTAAACAAGCCTCAATTTTAACAGTTACTCATCCAGACACTGAAAAACTGCAAATAAACAATAAGGACCATAGTGTTAAGTCCTGAGTTTTAAGAAAAACACATGTCAATACTATTCTAATTACCTTGAAATAATTACGTTACTGATGTAATTAAACCAATCACCCCGTTTTATTAAAATTTGTATCGGCAATCCTGGGCAAGCATATTAATGATCGCAATAACAACATTTGGACTAGATTTTATTTTCCAAATCACATCAGCTTCTCTTTCTGGTTAAATAATGCTAATTATATAACATCAATATGAAAACTTCACTCATCTTGAGATGCTTATTTTTATGTTCCCACTCTAGGCAATGTATTAATAATCACCATCCTAATTCATTGCAGCATAATAAATACAACCTAATACTATTTAATCACATTAATAACATAAGTGGTAAAAATTAAATGACATTTCAGAGTCTTCCTACAATCTTAACAAATCAGTTGAGTTCTAGGAAAGACAGGGAGCTTTTTCAAATGGGACTTTTATTGCAAGACAACGCCTTTAGATTCTGATGCCAGAGGCAGGGAGATCTGTCATCTCCCCGGTTGCTGTCTGGAACACAGGAGGCTGCTTCTGGGCTCTTATCAGGTCCCTACAACATATGCACCCAGCCTGGTCACCTTACCTCACCCTACGACACCACCTCCAACCCACAATGACCAGTTAGCCACTTGGCCCATGTCTCTACAGTTGCTATATGCACAGAGGGGAAAAAAATAAATAAAAGAATGAAATTATTTGCCAGAGTGAAATCTGTACCCAATCATAAGAAGCCTGAGGCTAAAAATCTGTTGTATACTTTTCTCCCTTCAGAAATAATATTAAACTCAGGCATATATAATTATACAGGAACCATCAGGCTGTGAAGGATGAGAAAATATAACACAATTATCTCTTCACAAACCTCAACTGAAATCTGACAGAAATCAACATGAGCTGTGATCACTCCTCTCCCTCCCCTTTCCCTCTCTGACTTAACCCCTGCCTTCAATTGGCTGTCTACCAGAATCCATGCTTGGGAATGCTGCCGCCAGGCCCACCCCTTACAGGACAGCAGGGCTGGTCCAAAAAGCATTCCACAGGAGATGTCACGTTCATTCAGGGATAAGGTTCATCGGCAAAGTGTGCTGTCTGGGTTCAGTGGGAACACAGCAAGCTCCTCAATCAGCTGAAAACAGCCCTGTCTGCAGGGTGAGAAGCAAGCTCCCCTCAGGAACTTGCAGTGAGGACGGGAAAAGAGTGAAGAGCTGTATTCTGGAGCTAAAGGGAAGTCAGCAGCAGGAAAACTGGGAGATTGTGATGCCAGCAAGTTTTTTCCTCTGCCCACAGGAAAACTCAGGTATCCCAGGAAAAGACCCCCAGTAGGAAGAGTCATGTTATGTGTCAGACATGGTTGTAAACACGTGGTGTTAATCTTAACCCCTACAGGTTCAGATCCATTGTTCATAGGGTCACTCTGAATTGTAGTGGATTCAGCAGCACGTGACAAGAACAAAATGCCTGTGATTGAAGACCCGGTGGAGCAGTGGTTGAGCATTTATGCCTGTGGACAGAAGCCCTGGTGGAACAGTGGTTGAGCACTTGACGGCTAACTGAAAAGTTGTCAATTCAAATCCTCCCCGCACTTTGCAGGAGATGGATGTGGCAGTCTGCTAAGTTTAAAACCAAAGTGCTGCGTGCATTTTTCTCCCCAAAGCACTTCCTTGGTTTGAACCAAAGACCATCCAGTTACCAACCAGGTGCTTAACCAATGTGCCTAGAGCTCCTCTGTAAAGATGATGTTGCTATGGGGTCGGGGTTGGTTCTAGCTCATAAAGACTCCATGTACAACAGAAGGAAACGCTGCCCAGTCCTACACCATCCTCACAGCCATCACTATGTTTGAGGACATTCGTTCACTCACTGCCTGTGAGCTGGTTCCAAGGCTAGTGGATTTTCAAGGCTGTAAATCACAGAGGGAGGAGACTGCCCACCTTTCTCTCTTAGAACTACTGGTGGCTTTGAACTGCTGGAAACACAGCCTTTTGGTTACAGACTCCACCACCAGAGTTCCCTAACAGGTTAGGAAACCCTGGGGAACAATTATATTCTGCCATGTAGAGTCTTTATGAATCTGAATGACCAGCACACGACCTGCACACAATAGAAGTAAAATTCCACTTAATAATAGGACTTTCTTTGTTATATTAATGAAGTTGCATGAGTGTCCCATGAGTCTTAAATTAAAAAAATAATAATAAACTTTTGAAATCTGAAAAGAGCCAATTGGGTACAGAGACAAAGAAGGCAAGGTAGGGAAAGACAGATGCCAGGCCACCTGAACATTTACAGGGAGCAGAGGGCCAGGAGCTGAGAAGAGGCGAAGACCTTCTCCACTTTCAGTCAAATTTACCTTCCTTAGTGGATACTCAGTCCTTGTTAGGAAGAGGCTCTGATTCTGTAGGAGCTTGCTGTACAGTTGGGAGACTGATGCCAGCCATTGTTAGAAGCAGAATCTTTGCTGTGGAAAAATGCTGATTGTTCACTATAGAATCGTAAGCACGATTAAGCCTGTGCTCACCTTTATACAAAGTAATCTAACCATGATCTTTAAGAGCCCATAGTGATAGAAAGCAGTTTCCTAGAGCTGACACCCTAAATTAAGGTTTATAGCCTCCAAAATGATTTTTAAAAAAAAAATATGCTGATCATTAACACGTTGCCACACACTTTTAAATGACGACCATGCTTAGAAACATGTGTAGGACGGCTATAGCCATCATTTGCAGCAACGTGTTAAAGTAATTTCTGTTACGGCAGGTTCAAGGGACCAACAGGCTATCCCTTCAGTTATTTCTGAAGCAACTTCAGGCTGTACACCTGTTCTTAGGATAGCTTTCTCTCTTGACATCTCTTCTTCTCTCATCATCTACCCTGGGTTCATTCTTTGAACCCAATCCCTGCAGTGTTTGATCTTTGCCTTTTATCACTCTAGGTCTCCTTCATATGGGATAGCCTATAGGACAATCCCACCACACAAAACCAGACAAGTTCCTGGAACCCAGCCTGTGTAAGGTGCTCTAGACACCCAGTGCTTAGAGTCTATATTCAGCTAACGGAGGAGGGACATATGCTGTTGATAGTAAAATAATTTCCAAATGAGAACTGGATGTATTGCAAAGATCAGTTTCAGGGCCTAATTTTCAAATTATGAAGGGAAATTTCAAGTCTGATCTTCCTTCCTGGTATAAGCGAGAGTGGCAAGGAAAACAGAGAGAAAATAAGTAGATGGTGGAAAAAGCATGTGATTCACGAGGCAGCCTCATCATTGTCATCACAAGTCTCAGCAAAGCCCCTGGAGCCATAACAAACCTTAGAAGCCAGGTAAGTAAAGCCTGGCCAGGAGACAGCTTTATTCATGTTGAAAATGTCATCAACTGGATCTTCTTTATTAAGAGGATAATTTTAAATTCCTAACTACAGGATCACTTTTGCAGGAATTCCTGCTTGATGCAAATGACCGAGTACTAGGCTACTACCCACAAGGTTAAGGAAGTGTGGTGGCTTAGAAGGAGCTGCACTGCCATCCCAAAGGCATACAGTTTGAAACTACCAGATGCTCTGGGGGAGAAAGATGAGATGTCTTCTCCTGTGGGATTTCCTGCCTCTGAAAACCCACTGAACAGTTAGTAAGCTATGAATCAGTTCTGACTCCACAGTACACAGAAACCCAGAAGGTTAGGAGTTCAGGCCCATTCAGCTGGCAATATCCAAAAAGAAAGGTAGGCAGACTGCACTTAAAAGATGCCAGGCACTGAAAAGCCTGAGGCACAGTTCCGCTCCACATGCATAGGGCCAGCTTAAGTCAGAACTGACAGTTACTGGTTCGACCCCTTTTGCCTGCTAATTTACTGACACTGCCTCTGCTTGTACTTATCCTCCTTGTGGCCACTGTTTTTGGAAGAGAACTCTGTTTATCAACTCTCAGTATCATTTATTAGGCTTTGCCTTTCAGGCCCCAAATCACTAAATTACATCTTCAGGTGTACCAACACTGAAAGCAAACTTAGAGGGGGGTTGGTGGCAGCTGGTCATGGCCAGAGCTTTTGTAGACTCAGAAGGAATTGTGTGCAGGAGGATTAAGGTGGAACTAATTATAGGAGTAAGGGGTGGAGGCAGCACCATTTTGCACCCATCCCTTTAATAGAGTCACATGTGTCTGCATCCCTAAGCGGCAGAAGTGGGAATTCCTGTCAGTTGAGGGGTTAGCAAATAATTAGCACCTGCTAATTCTGGGTGTCTTGGAAGACCTTCCTGCTCAGTGATCTAAGTGAAAATGAATGATGAACCTGTGAGCAGATAAAGTAGATTGAGCTACATATCAACAGTGTAAAACATGAAACAGGATTATGAAGTGTATAATCAAGAAGTGACCACAGTGTCATAAAGCCATATAAAAATGTTTCTTCAAGGATGTCTATTGTTAGGTGCCATTGACTTGATTTTAATTCATGGTAACTCATGTGAGTAGAACTGTCCCACCGGATTTTCTTAGCTGTATGTAATCTTTATTTGAAGGCCAGTTACTAGGTTTTTCTCTTGTGGAACTTCTGGATGGGTATTGGATTGAATTTCAGAGAAGTTGCATTTCTTCAGTGATTAGCTCTTTGGTATTAGCTCTTTGCTGTTATCCATGACTGTTTCCTATTATTACATAATTTGTTGTCATTAGGTGCCACTGAGTCAGGTATGTATAACTCATAACGACCATACAAACAAAAGATATGTGCCCTGTTCATCCTGTGCCTTCCTCACACTTTCTGACACAAAAGAGCCCGTTGTGGCAGTCGCCATATCACTCCACCTGGCTGAGGGTCTTTCTCCACCCTGTCTAGCATCATGTCCTTGTCCAAGGAATAACCCCTCCTAGGAACATGCCCAAAGTATGTGAAGTGAAGCATCATCATTCTTGCCTCCAAAGAGCACTCCCGCTGCACCCTCTCAGAGGCATATTATTTGTTCTTTTGGCTGTCCGTGGGATGTTCAGTACTCTTCTCCAACACCACAACTCATAGGCACTAATTCTTCTCCTGTCATCCTATTCATTATCCAGTTCTCAGAAACATAGCAAGTGATCGGAAAGACTATGGCCTGAATAAGACATATCTTAGTCCTCAAACTGATATCACAACTCCAATAATTTGGAAAGGTCCCTAATTTAGGCATATAATTTAAGTTCATTTCATTCTGTGGTTTTTGAGCTCTTTTTCTTACTTTGTCTTCATAAGATCAATTGTTTTCAATTAGGGTTGCTTTGTAGATAAGAGAAAAATCCAAATAGTAATTTACAGAATATTGCACTACATCATGTAAGATAATTCCATGATCATCAACATCTAGCTTCTTTCTCTCCTTTTCAAAAAATTCTGCTGATCAGCCCTTTATTGCAGGGACAGTTCTCCTGCTGGTGTTTCCTTAGGTCCTTGGGGTAATTAGCTTCCTACCAAGTTTAGCCAGGGGGAACCACAGCCCAAATTTGGAAGTTAGAAGAAAAAGAGAAGCATTTTTGCCTTCGACTGCTGTGTGTCTCTCTGGGTTTCCAGCTCCTGCAAATAGGTTCACTGTGTTTCTTTTGTAGGGAAATGGGGGTGGGAAACTCTGTGTTATTTCCTATTTGGGTTCTATGGGTTCTAATAATACTGTCTCCTTTGTCTACCTACTATTGCCAGTCTCATCATTCTGTTTGGCTTCTCAGGTCTTCCAATATACGAACAACCTACTCTCTGCTTTAAATTCAATGTGGGATATAAATTGTTTTTTTTTTTTTAGGTAGACTTTGCTGTTGTTAAGTGCCCTCGGGTTGACTCATAGCTACACTATTATCCTGACCATCTCTCACATACTCTAGCCGATTGCTAGAGCCGCTGTCAAACCATCTCACTCAGGGTCTTTGTTCTTTGGCTGACACACAACTTTTCCAAGCATGATGTCCTTTTCCAAGGACTGGCCCTTCCTAACAACATGGCCAAAGAATGTAGGATAAAGTTTTACTCACTTTCTAGAAGCACCTTGGCCTCATCTTTTCTTTTTTCTTTTTTAATTGTTAACATTTTTAAATTTTTATTTATATATTGCAAGTGAACGTTGAAAATTCAAGTAGGTGATGTCAAAGTTTACTTTTTTCCAAAAAAATGGGTGTAGTTTTATTATTTCTGAAGACTATCAATATACCATAAACTCAAAACTCATTGCCCTCCGATAAAACTTCCTCATAGCTAGCCCTCCAAAGAGTTTTTACATTGTAAATCACATAAAATAAGGTTGTCCATCTTTCTCCCCTGGTGCTGCTGATGGGTTTGAATGACCAAAGGGGCATAGCCTTTGGGCTAATAGTGTAACTCCCTACAGACTACGCCACCAAAGTTCCCTCTAAATATGCAGGACAGAGAAGAGGAAAAAATAACCACTACTTCTCCTTCCTCCACCATGCACCCTTGAATCCCGGGAGATATCTACTAATAACTGTTGTTATCCTTCAAGAATTTGCATGGCTGCGTCTTTTCAAAGACATATTTGTTTGTTCTTTTGGCAATCCTTAGGATGTCCAGCACTCTTCTCCAGCATTGCAACTCAAAGGCTTGCTTCATCCTTAACTTATTGGCCAACTTTCAGCTGCATAGCAAGTAATTAAAATGATTATGGTTTGTATCAGGTACACCTTATTCATCAAACTGACATAATTGCTTTTTAACAACAGACCTTCCCCATGCAACGTGTATTTTGATTTCCTGGCTGCTGGTTACAAGGGTGTTGATTATAAATAGACTTTGGTTGATACCTTCTCCATTCTCCAGATCACCTTATTGTCCAAGCTGACTGCTGGAACTGCAGCCAATCAAGTCTTATTCTAAAATAGAAGAACAAAAACATCTTCTCTCTCTTAGCTGAGACACCTTCTTTAAGAAACTTCTCTGTAAATCCCATGATATTTCTCTTTGTATATCATACTTCAGTATATGGTCATATGCCTACTCTTAGTAACAAGAAAAGTTGGAAAATATAATCGGATTACTCAGTCAATTCACTGTTTGAATAAAAGAGGATACCTTAGCAAGTAAATTTCTACCACAGTATTTTAAATATATATATATTTTTTCTACTTTTCCATTAACTCTTTTTTATTAAACTCTAGCAGTCCTGTTGTATATAGCAACCAGTCCAATCTTGGTAATCAGAGCAAATAAAGCATATTTCCATACAGCAAAAGGTAGAAGGTTATAATGTGTCTAACCTTAGGAAGTTTGACAGTCAAACTCAGAATAATACTTCTCACTTTTAGGTCTGGACAATAGTTGAGGCTATGGTACTAATGACATTAGCTTCCTTAGCCCAAATCACTTACTCAGAAGGGAAGGTATGGAGTCTGAGAGTGAAGGATTGAGTACTGTTCAGGTTGTATATTGCTGCAGAACAAACAAATCTCCAAAATAGTAACTTGAAATGAATATGCTTTTGTTCATTCATGGTTCTATAAGCAAATAAGTTTAATCTGTCTTGGGAGAGTCCTTTCTTGAAGTCTCTCTTTGGCTCATAGTCAGATGGTAGCTAGGATAATCTTCTGAAGGTTGGTTGACATCTCCAAAATGCCCTCGTCTTGGAGCTCAGAGTTGGTGCTAGCCATTGGCTGGAAGCTCATCTGAAACTGTTGATTGTCTTGTGGCATGGCCTCTTTTAGATTGAGACTTCTGACAGCCTTGGGACTGGGTCCAAAGATAAAATATCCCAACAGGACTGTGTAGAAGACACCAAGTTTCCTGGTTAAGCAGAGTCAAAATTAGCCTCTCTGCCTCAGTGGGGGAAGAGCAAAAAGGACATTTCAAACAGGCACATGGGAACTGAAGCTAGTGCTATAGCTATCTTTGGAACCCTATTCCTCTGTGATCTTGGCTCAGACACTTTCTGTCTCTGAGCCTTGGGATCTTCAATTGGTAAATGAGATAATTAAACTGGATAATTTTTTCAGTTTACTCAAGTAAAAACCATTCTGTATTTGGCTCATTGTGGACTACTACATCTGTATTTAACTAGCTATTGGTCCTGAAATCAAGAAATGGTATTAAAAGAAAACTTAAATTGCCAGCAGTTCTTATGATGTAGCTTTTACCCAGAGAATGCAGGAAATTAGATGATTAAAGACTTTTTACAAAAGCATACCATGTTTGAAAGCTGTAGAGCAGGGAAAAGGCATTATAATTCCGCTAAATTAAAATCCTCAATAGAACAGGGAGTGTGAAAATGGGGAGTATCCTTTCTCAACAAGAACCACACTGTGAACATTAATTTTCTCCTGCAAATCTCAAAGCATTTGACACATTCACTAGCCTAAGGTTTTACTATTTCTTTTTTTATTGGAGAGGCACCACTGGCACAAAGAAGATCATTTTATCATAGAAAACCAGAGCTGAAGGAGACCTCAAGGTCATCTTCTCCAATGCAGTGACACAGGATAGAAGAGTACAACTTATATACACCCACTGAGATGGTAATCTAGAGATTAAATGATTTCTTCAGCATCAAACAATGAGTCAGTGGCAGAGCTATAGCAAGAAGGTGAAGTTCTTGACTTTTCAGCTGCACAATAACAAACGTCCCCTTTTTAGCCTCTGACAAGCAGAACGTTTTGAATGTTCTCAATCCTTCCTTTCTTCTGTCTTTTTTCTTCTTCTTTTCTTCCCTTTCCTTACCTCCTTATTTTCTTAATCCTTTTTATGGATATATGTCATAGCTATCTAAATTATTTCATTTGATTCTCACATCAACCTTATTATACTGTTTTCCAAAATACTATTACCTGTGTTTTACAACCGAGATAATGGAGTTCTTAAAGATAAAGAGCTTTGTCAAAGGAGTCATAGCTAATAGACAGCAAAATGTTGATACTAGGAGTGACAAAGAGATAATTTCTAGTCCTAAATGCTCTTCCCTCAGCATGCTTTCTTTCTCTGTAGTGACAGTATTATTCTAACGGCTAACATTTATTATGTCCTTTTTGTGTGTAAAGACTCATTTATATATTTAAGTATCAGTTTCATGTTTTTCTTTACAATATTATAAGATTGTTGTCACTATTGATCCCATTTTACAGATGCACACGTTGAAGCATGAGAGTTTAAGATACTAAACTCATGAGATTATTAAATCTTACAATGAGGAAATCACCATAAACCACAATAAACACCCAGAAAGTCTGACTCCAAATTTCATTGAATAAAGTATAAAAATCGTCCTCATGCGCGAGAGTGGCATCCACTTCCTGAACAACATGCCTCTGGAAGCTCTATGAACTTTGATAAATGACAATAGTTACAGAAAGGCTTCAGGTCTTTTGTTCATAGGATCGCTATGAGTCATGCTCAACTCGATGGCAATGAACAATAACAATCCTCATGAACTCTCTTTATCGAAACAGGTCACTTCATTCTATCTTTTCCAGATTCTTGAAATATCGTACTTCAAATGAAAAATCTGCCTGGCTTCTTAGCTTGTCTTTATGTACATAGGATTAATGTAAATTTACTGTGCCTTTAAACCAATAAAGGTGCTAGACTGACTTGGGTGCTTCAAGTATATTTGTTGTTTTGTCCCTTGTTTGTTTTTGTTTCTTGTCAATTCAATTCATGTGAAATTTTAAAAAACAACATTAAACCAAGAATCTGAAGACCTAGCTCTTTCTGGCAATTAGTATTGTATGACTGAGAAGGATAATTGCCCTGTTTGGACAATTACTTCTTATATGTAAAACTGGAGTAAGTAGTTGTGAAGATGATACTAAGATCCTAAAGCATGGTATTTTCTAGATGACAAAGAAAATACTTATTCAACCTTGATTCCCCCATTCTTCTGATTCAATCTCTCACATTTTCTCTGGGAGAAAAAAAGAAAAAGCTGGTTTCCCAGGAGCTTAGCACCGCCTGTTCAGCTATCCTCAAACCCTTCTCCTGTTGGTTCTCAAACTTGCCAGAGGCAACACCCTGTCATTTTTACTTTGGCTTCACAAGTTCTTTTCCTCAAAGTGTTGCAGTATGTGTGTGTGTGTGTGTGTGTGTGTGTGTGTGTGGTGCTGAGATCACTTTCCCCCTGGAAATATTGCAACTAGTTCTTATGAAGGAACATCATTGTAATAATCACAATGTGTCTCTAATGTTCTATGGTTGTCAAAGTATTATCCTAAACTTTGAATCATTTGATCTTCATGCCAGCCCTGGTCTTAATATAGGGGAAACCTGACGATCTAGTGAGTTTAAATGCTATACTTGAGTATTTAACATGGATTAGTTCTGATCATCAGACTTAATTCATTAACAACCAGCACTATGCAGATGGCACAAACTTAACTTGTTGAAAACAAAGAAGATATGAAGCGAGTACTAATAAAGATAGAAGACTATACCCCTCAGAACAGATTCCACTTCAACCTAAAGAAAATAAAATTGGGGGGGAGGGGTGAGGTGGGGTGAACGAGGCAACAATGAATGAATGGAATTCCAAAATCTCTGTAGATGTTCATTGAAATGAAAAATAAATAAATTAAAATATTAAAAAAATGTATGTCTTTGAAAACATATT
>NW_006399914.1:2200651-2217696 GCF_000299155.1 Elephantulus edwardii
GGCAACAATGAATGAATGGAATTCCAAAATCTCTGTAGATGTTCATTGAAATGAAAAATAAATAAATTAAAATATTAAAAAAATGTAAAATAGAATGTATATGAATGTATGAAACACAATGTAAATGAAAGATTGTATAAAACATAATATATATGAGTGAAACATAAAAAACAAACAAACAAACCCAACAATGTAAGGACAACAATCAGATGTTTAAAAAAAATAAAATATAATAAAGCAGGTAAATTCTTCAAAAAAAAAAAGAAAAGAAAATTCTTTACAACCAGACCAATAGTCAACATTATAGCAATACCAGAAAAGATTGATATTGTCAAGGTTTCATTTTATTTGGATCCACACTCGGTGACCCTGGAAACAGCATGCAAGAAATCAAATGATGAATTGCATTTGGGTAAATCTGCTCTAAAGGGCCTCTTTAAATTGCAAAAGAGCCAGGACTTTGAGAACTAAGGAATGCCTGATCCAACCTGTGGTATTTTCAGTCATCAGATATGACTCATTTTAGCCATTTTTTAGTGATCTTCAGCAGTATTTTGCTTGCATGTGATTATAATGATATTGTTGGATAATTTCCACATTCTATCAGCTCAGTTTTTTGGGGAAGAGGGAAAGTCAGTCAGCCAGACTACTGTCCTCCAAATTTCCTGGCATAGACTGGTGAGCACATGCAGGGCTTCATGTTAGTTGAAACATGTCAATTGGTATCCTATCAATTTGGGGGCTTTATTTTTCACCAATGCCTTCAGTGCAGCTTCAACTTTTTCCTTCATTATAGCATCAACTCATTTGTTCTGTGTATGGCTAGAACAGTACATAAACAGGAACTACCAGAAGTTCAAGTGGGATTTAGAAGAGGCCGTATCACCTAGGTTATCACTGCTGGTGCCAGATGGATCCTGGATGAAATTAAAGAGTACTAGAAGAATGTCTATTTATGCATTATTGACTAAGAAAAGGCATTTAACTGTGTCGACCATAAGTTATGGCTAACATTGAGAAGAATGGGAACTCCAAAACACTTAATCGTGCTCGTGTGAAACCTGTACCTAGAATAAGAGACTCTTGGGCAAATAGAACAAGGAAACATTACATGGTTTAAAATTAAGAAAGATGTTTGTTAGAGTTGTATCATCTCTCCATACCTATTAAATCTGTATGCTGAAAATGTATTCAAAAATCTAGAAGAAAAGTGTGGTGTCAAGATCAGAGGAATACTCATCAATAACCTGTGTTAATGCAAATGACACAACCTGGCTTGCTGAAAGTGAGGAGGATTTGAAGCACTTGATGCAGATGATCAAAGAATAAAGCCTTCAATATGGATTGCATCTCAACAAGGGAAAAAAATCTTACCGCTGGACTGATAGACAACATCATTATAGATGAAGAGATTGAAACTGTCAATTACTTCATCTTGAATCCACAATCAACATCTTTAGTACCAGCAGTCAGGAAATCAGGAGATGTACTGTCACTGAGAAAGACTGCAGTCAGACACTTCTCCAAATTACTGAGGAGAAATTATGTCATTTTGAGGACTAAAATATGCCTGATTCAGACTATGGTCTTTTCAATCATTTACTACGCATCTGAGAGCTGGACAATGAATAAGGATGACCGAAGAAGAATTGATGCCTTTGAGCTGTAATGTTAAAAAAGAATACTGAACATCTCATGGAGTGCCAAAAGAACAAATATGTCTTGGAGAAAGAACAGTCAGAGTGCTCCTTAGAGGCAAAGATGACAAAGCTTCATCTCACATACTTCAGGCATGTTGCTAGGAGAAAGGCTATTCCCTTTGATGAAAGAGAAGAAGACCCTTACCCAGATTGATTAACACAGTGACTGCAGCAATGGGCTCAAGTGAGTCAGAAAGTATGAAGATAGCACAGGGTTCGGATCTCTTATACCTAAGATCACTATGGATTATACTGGACTCAGTGGCACCTAACAACAACAGTAACAACATATACCCTGATGTTTTGTTGTTGTGTACCATAGAGTTGGAACCAACTCACAGCTGACGCTCCGGCAGGTTTTCAGAGGCAGTTAATCACATGGCAGGAGATTGCCCATCCTTCTGTGGATCAGCTGGTGGTCTCAGACCATGTGCCTTTGGGATTGCAACACACGTTCTTGCCACCAGGCTGTCAGAGCTCCCTGCATATGCCCTAATCCCAATAAAAGAAGATTTATGATATAAATGTGTCACCTGAACACATCAGAAAAGTATTTCTTGATAAAATGTTGCTTTATCCACTCTTCAGGGGACTCCATGTAAGTGTAGAATTGGAAATGGTGTTGCCTTCACATTTTTATCCCAATATCCGTCATACTACCTAGTACATAATAGATTCTCATTAAATATTGAATAAATGGAGGATATCTAGATGAATGAGTGAATGTGTGCTGCTGACCAATCTTTTCCATTCAGTAAGCGCATGGCATTGGACATAATGGTTCATTTCCTCAGTCCTAAATTTCACCTGTGTAATGAATGAAAAAACTTAGATTTTCTCTTTAGTGATGATGTAACAATAACTTTAGTGGTGATGTAACAATCCACCAATGATGATAAAAACAAAATTATTCATAATTGTGAACCTTTATAAAATGATGTTTGGATTTATCATAGTTATTATAGATTGTATTATTATTTCTCCACCTGATAAGCATGAAGATGTTATATTGACAGACTTTCTCAAAAGTTACAGCTAGTAAAAATAATTGACCATGAAATTTACTCTGTACCAAAAAATTTATTAGATACAATGATCCAATTGTTTCAAATAACACTCAGTCTTTTCTAGACACTAAGATGCAGCTCCATACTACCAATCTTATTGAATATTAATGAAAGTTCTGGTAGCTTAATGGTAAGAAGCTGTGCTGCCAACCCAAAGACAGGCAGTTCAAATCTACCAGCTACTGCACAGGAGAAAGATGAACAGTCTTCTTTGGTGCAATTTAGCCTCTGAAAACCTTCATAGCATCAACTATGAGTCAGTTCTAACTCCTGAAACATAACACTAAATTCTACAGAATAAACACTGACTTAAGGAACCTATGTAAACCCCTAAAGGATAAATTTAGGCCTTAGTTCTCTTCTTAGCCAGTTAATGTGTTAGGATGCAAAGGTGCCACAGATAACTTATCCTAATGATTTCTACTTTTGAGTCACTTATGTTTCTAATGCTCATATAATTCTAAATTACATCTGCAAATTGCAAAAGAAATGTAAATTAAAAAATTATCACTTTAGTGACCTGCTTCTCACTTTAATCTTCAACTTCCAGGACTTGTTTTTTCCTGCCCCCATGTCAACTCTGATGATTTTTAACCAGAAAGTTTTACCATATCGTCCCACAAAAAGAAAAAAAAAACAAAAACAATTAAATTGCAACAAATCACTTGGTACTATATTATAAAAATAATATGATGACATCTTGGTTAATCTGACAATTAACTCCTTCTTTAGATGTGAGTTTACTTGGCTTGAGTTGTACGTGAAACTTTCCTAATACATTTCCACTTGGATAGAGACCCTGGACACCACACAGATATCATTGAAGAAAATATGTACCACCTTCCCATCAAAAGAGTATGTTCAGCACTGATGTGAAGCATATAAACACTATAAACACTGTTGATTGATTTCCTGAAGATGGTGAACACGCTCAGGTTTAATTCCCATGACTGTATCAAGACTCTAAAGAGCAGACCGTGAAGAGAAATGATTAAAGTCTGTGTGCATATTTCTATGTCAAGATACCCACCTGAAAGCAGTAATGTCTCAGTTCTGAAAATAAAAAGCCTACTTGTTTATTAAAATTTCAAAATCATTAAATTTGCATTATATTTTAAGCTCTACACTTAGAAAACACAGTAGTATGTGTGTGTGTGTGAGTGATATTTAAATATGATATAACTTTAGTTATAATAAAAGGCTGCATTTTTATCAGAAACCAAAAAGTTCTATTTTTCATATTTTATTTAATTTATATTGATACTTGCTCTACTTTTAGTAACAGGCTTCAAATAGAAAATGATTACTTAAGTAATGATTTTAAAGTAATAGCTGTACTTCAGCACATGAGTGATTAATTTTTCTCTGGGAGTCCAGGCATTGGAAACATAGTAGTGTGAAATATTGGTGATGCAAAGGATATATTGTTTCTTCATTGAGTTCACTTTTGATAATACCTAACAAATGTTATTGCCTTTTCGGAATATATATCAGTGACCTTCCTAAAGTCTAATGATAGCAATATCCATGTTGTTGGGTTCTGTTGAGTCAGAATCGACCTATAGGTGACCCTCCGGCAGGTTTTCAGAGGCAGTGGATCACACAGGAGGAGATTGCCTGAACAATAGTTAGCGACAGTAAAATCCACGAGCTGCTGAAGCCAGATGACAATGAGGCAGGATTCTTGAAAGACATAGATATGCTTATTTTGATTCATAAGGTGTCATCTTTAGGATGATCTTCACACCTAACAGTTTTGGCAGAAAGAAAACCATTACAGTCCCAATTCCTCTCCCTGAGAGATACTGATGCATCCTTCACTGTCTGTCTGCATTGTACACACAGACGAGGCTTCAAAATACTAGCAGTCATACAACTGAGAGCAAGGGAAACTTTTCACTCAGTGACAGTAACCACTCCTGGGTGCTGCATTCATCCAGCTTGGTTGAGATGTACTTTTAAAACATGCATACAAGGTGTGCAAAATGAAAACTTGTTATTGCTTATAGAAAGCACATGGCAAAACAGTAGAAACCGATTACTATGGTGAGCTAGGCTGTCCTCCACACAGATAGCTCCCTTTGTAGAATAAGAAGTTGCTTATGTCTCAAAGGAGGAAACTTAGCATATCGTTTCCCTGAACTACCCATGCCCATGTTTGCGGGTACTCAGTGGTTCAAGTCGGACAATATATTCCTATCCCAGCTGCCTCTGGTTTCTGTCATGCTCTTTTGGCCACATGGCTCCCACCACCATGCTGCTGGAGGTGGAAGTGAACTCAGTCTTGCTGTAGAAAGACACCTTCACAGGTTCTTTTGAGCCTCTGCAAGCAACCATTTTCTCTTTGCCAAGTTTCTTCCTGTGTGCCAACTAGCCCACTGCAGCCATCTCTTTCTGGGCTCCCACCAGCCCACCACCATCTCTTGCAGTGTTGCAGCCCTCATGTCACATTACAGCTCTTAAACTTAGGAGATGTGTCAAAGATATGTTTGCTTCATAGAATGAATCTGGGAGGGTTCCATCTTCTTCTATTTTCTGAAATAATTTATGTAGAATTGGTAACAGTTCTTCTTTAAATGTTTTATAAAATTCACTTGTAAAACCAGGGCTTTTCTTGGTTGGAAGTTGTTGTATTACCTTTTCAATTTCTTCTTTTGTAATGGGTCTGTTCAGATGTTCAGTTTCGGTTTGTGTCAGTTTAGGTAGGTTGTGTTTTTCTAAGTATTTGTCCATTTCCTCTAGATTTTCATATTTGTTTGAGTATAGTTTTTCATAGTATTCTAATGTTAGCTTTTTTATTTTAGTTGGGTCTGTTGTGATGTTACCTGATTCATCTCTTATTCGGATTATTTGCGTCTTCTCTCTCTTTTCTTTTGTGAGTTTTGCTAGTGGTTTATTGATTTTGTTGACCTTTTCAAAGAACCAACTCCTAGTTTTGTTGATAGTTTCAATTGTTTTTCTGTTTTCTATTTCATTTATTTCTAGAAAACTATAGGCCAATATCTCTCATGAATATTGATGCAAAAATCCAAAATAAAATACTGGCAAATAGAATCCAACGATACATAAAAAAAATAATCCACCATGACCAAGTGGGGTCATTTAAAAAACAAGGAACTCATGCAATATTATTCAAAATGGTTGACTCTGGAGAACATTATGCTGAGTGAAATATCCCAGTCACAAAAGGACAAATATTACATGATGCCACTGTTGTAGAATGGGACTGTCCTTGGGGTTGGGGAGAGACTGAGTAAGATGGGTTCAATAATGTATACTGCACTGAAACAGAGGAGGGAGAAAACTGTTTAAAAGAGATATATAACTAGGTATTTCTGTCATCACAGGAGTCTAGAGCGAGGGCTACATGGTGGAGGGGACCTGGGGGAGGGTTTGTAAAACAATGAAAGAATCTTTTCTTTTACTTTTCCATAATTTTTGACTCATGTACTTATAACTTGTTAGTCAAATTTGTGTCTTCTAGGTTGCAACACCCCCATGATACATCTTCAAGGGTATGAACACGTACGGCTAAGCACAATTAACAACAGTGCATCTAAATTCCAAAATCAATCTCCATAATAGTCTATGTGTTTCCTACTGCCAAAGGGGCCCTTTAGAGTAGTGAGAGAAGATCTTCACCCTGAAACCCACAGCGTCCCTTTTCAGCAGGAAGTAGCTAAGAGAATACGCCATCCCCTTTTCCTTATGACTCAGGGTGAAGTCTCTCTCAGGGAGGAGTGATAGGGAATGGCAAAGGACACACTGACAAAGAAGATTAATCAGAACTGGCTTTGACAAGCACTGTGGCATTTGGACAAGAACAAACTGGGAGGAGGGTAGAGAGAATGGTGCAACAATGAATGAATGGAAACCCAAAATCTCTGTAAATGGTTATGAAAATTAATAAAATATAATTATAGGAAAAACAAACAAACAAACAAACAAAAAAAACAAACTTAGGAGATGTGACAATCGTCGTAATGGGTACCCATGGTGGAAAGTGTTGGCTGGAGCTTCCCGACTAAAACAAGCCTGGAAGCAGGAGCGGCATCCACTTCCGAAATAGCTTGCCTCCGGAAACCCTACGAACAATGCTCAGGCCGTTCCTTCATAGGGTTGGTATGAGTTGTCTACGACTCGACGGCACCAAACAACAACAAGAACAAACTTATGAATAGGACGTGCTCAGTGCAGTTCCCCAATCCAAAGGTCACTCTCAATTCCAGGCTCTTGATGACCATGAGGTCCCCCAAAACCTCTAAGACTTGCCTCTAATTTAGACAATCTCACAACATAGCCTTCCCAGCAGATCCCAAACCCACAAATCTCCTAGTTGGAATGCAAGCTGCTAAGTCCTATTATATAGACTCTTAGACTCTAAGCTGTTTATGCAGCTAGTAAATAGATAAATCACTTGCAAGATTGCAACCTGATCAGTCATTTTGGGAGAATTACAAGCACAGCGCCAGAAAGGCTGTAGGAGAGAAGCCCTTTGCACTTTAATCTCTAAAACCTCACAGTGAAAAGGGTAGTCCTGCTAACTGTCATAATGCAACATCACGGAGTCTGCTTATGTAAAAGCAAATGAATTTATTGAAGGATAGAGACAGTATAAACTAGGGAAATGGTCATTGTCACAAAGAGAAAACAACTACTCTGCTGAAGCACAAAACAGGATACATTCTTGTATTGTTGAATCAGGAACTAACAATTCCAAAATTCTTATCTGTTTGAAAGATCATTAGGAAGGTTAAAGACAGAGAATCTAGAAGGAATAATTTTTCAGTAACAAGTTCATAACGCATAACTTAGATTGCATAATTGGTCAAAGTACATGTTACTATTGTAAATGGTATTGCTTTCTTCATTTCCTTATTTGTGTTTATTTTTTCTTACTGTAGAAGAATCCCACTGATTTTTGTGTATTTTGCCACTTTACTAAATTGATCTATTAGGTATAACAGTCTTTCGGTTAAGTCCTTGGGGTTTTCTATGTACAATATCATATCATCTCCGAATAGTGACAGTTTTACCAGCTCTTTACTGATCTGGATGCCTTTTATTTCCTTCTCTTGTCATAGTGCCCTTTCAAATACTTCCAATACAATACTGAATATGAGTGGTGAAAGTGGGCATCTCTGTCTGGCTCCTGCTCACAAGGAGAGTGCTTTTAGTTTTTCTCCATTGAGACCAATATCTTCTCTTGATTTTGCATATGTAGTTTTCACCAATGTTGAAAAAAATCCCTTCTGTTCCTATTTTGCTGACTTTTTTTTAATTAGGAAGTGGTGTTGGATTTTGTTGAAGGCCTTGTTTTGCATTGATTCACGGGATCATGTGAACTAACTCAGTCTGATAAGGATAAATATTGAACAAGGCCATGATTGTAGAAATAGAAGAATAACTAGTTAAATGTGTATGAAAGCCCAGGAAGGAGAAAAAAACAGAGAATAGAGAGACTGAGGGTGGGCAGGGGAAAATCACAGGGTTGCAGAATTTGTGGGCAGAGGGAGAGGGTGAAGGAAATGGGAAAGGTCCAGCAGGACCTGAAAAAACAGGGTAATGGTAGGCATAGGTCAATGGGAATTAATTTTATAAAACACAATATGTGGGAGTAGTTGTATGAAACACAATGTGTATGAAGGAAGGTATGAAACATATTGCATACAATTTTGTGTGGAAACCAATATAAAATTTTTGAAAGTTATTGGGGGTGTGGGGAGAGAGGGGCAGGAGGAAAAGAGCACTCAGTTTACTATAGGATACTTCCAAAGCAGTGTCTGGACCAGTTTTTCTGGTAATCTATTCTTCCTCAGGTTTGGTGGAGATTCCTCAGGGAACTCTGGTGGAGTAATCAGTAGGAAGTTATGCTGCTAACCCAAAGGCTGAGCCTCCCTAGCTATAGAGGTTGTGTTTCAGTATGACTTTTCCAGGATTATCCGAATGTGGATAATTGATCCATGTGGGTGAGCAGAACTATACAAAAGAGGAATGTTGGCTTATCCACAAAGGAATTGGCTCTCTACAATTCCACACGAGGATTGTCCAGTCTTAACAATATACAAGAGAATTGGTTAGTCTCCCCAATAAATTTAACAACTTTAGCTGCAAAGACAGGAAGCTTCCCGCACCAGAAAAAAAGAATTTCTTTTCCCACTAGAGGAAGAAAATGACTCCACCAATCTGGTGAAATGTAGTACATACTTTGGGACACCAGCAGGAGAGATGGCTGAACTGGAGAATTGATATGAGGTTAGACTTTGGGTAGGGGAAAGCCATTGGAGGTGAGACAGCGAGCTTGGTTGGACAATCGAGGGGAAAAGCCAATATTGTCAGGGCTGGGAACTTGGAAACACTTAGAGACACAGCTCGAGGCTGAGGTGCCAGCATGCCTATTTTAGCAGCTGTCTTGAATCTATTCTATTGTTAATCTGAATTATAAACTTTTGACTCCTTCAGTATGGTTTTTTGTGGCCTGTGAGCTATCACATCAAATTTTAGACCCTGCAAGCAGTAATATTGATGTTAAGATGAGCAGAAGGAGGCATGAAAGCATGGGAACACATCTGACCTCATGGGAATTAATTTTGTATTATTGATTCTGTGGGCAGGAATAATTTCCCCCTGTGAAGTTGACAAAGGTCATATATGGTGTTCCCACATGGCCCTTGCTCTTTTCACACTAGCAATTCAAATCTACCAGCCACTGCAGAGGAGAAAGATAGGCAATCTTTCTCCTAGCTTGTGATTTGTAGGCACAGAAACTTAATGAAGGGTCAACTATGAGTTTTCCAATTCAATGGCAATTAATCTGACATTTTAAAAATTCTTCTTCAGTCTTGTTTGCTTCTGGAGGAATGTTGTAAAGATTTGTCAATAGTGCTGTATCTTAAGATCCTTCAGGCACAAACTATTGAATCTTTACTCTATTTGTCTATAATGACAATGACCCTTTGGGACTAGGCTAGGTATCCTGCATAGGTTAGACTTCACAGAAAGTGAATGTTGTCTTTGAGGTATGTGGCCCAAAGTTAAAGGGACTGCTATTTGGAAAGGCAGTTTTTTAAAATCCAACATGAATCCTAAACTCACAATTTTAAAATGGAGGTAAGGCATCATGTTTTTACTGTCCCACTTAGTAAAAAAATGAATGAATGAATGAATGGTCGGTTAGAATGAAAAATAAATAAATAAATGTGAATGGTGAGGGGAATGTCCTCAACTAGGTAGATTGGCATAGTGACTGCAGCAGTGGGCTCGAGCGTGTTACAGATTTGTGAGGTTAGGCTAGGTCAGGGTTCTGATCTGTTCTTCATAGGGTCACTATGAGTCATACTTGACTTCACAGCACCTAACAATAACTTAGACACAAAGCAAATGCCTCTGATTTTAGACTTTCATACATCACATCAACTTATTTAGCCTTTGCATTTTTATACATTATTTATAAACCTACTTTTACAAGTTGTTGTTGTTGTTATGTGCCATCGAGTCGCTTGCGAATCATAGTGACCCTATGTACAAGAGCTCTAAACTCCGTTCTATTCTGTGCCAACCTCGCCATCTCAAACGCACTCATTCCCACCACTCCAGTCACAGAATCGATCCATCTCATCAAAGGTCTTCCTCTCCTGTGCTGCCCATCCACTCTGCCAAACATGATGTACCTCTCCAAGGACCAGTCCCTCCTTGCAACATGCCCAAAGTATGTCAGATGAAGCTTCAGAATCCTTGACTCCAAGGAACGTCCCCCCTGAACCTCCCCAGGACAAACCTGTTTGTTCTCCTAGCAGTCCATGGTATATTCAACACTCTTCTCCAGCACCACAGCTCAAAGGCATCAATTCTCTTTCTATCGTCCCTATTCACTGTCCAACTCCCCAATGCATAGCACATAATTGCAAAGACTATAGTCCGGATCAGGCGCACCTTAGTCTCCAGCCTGCCATTGTTGCTCTTCAGTACTCTTGAGAGGTCCCTCACAGCTGACTTTCCCAATGCAATTCATCTCTTCATTTCCTGGCTGCTGTTACCAAGAGTGTTGACTGTGGAACCAAGTAAACTAAAACTGTTAACTATCTCAATCTCTTCACCATCCATACTGATGCTGCCAATTGGCCCAGTGGTGAGAATCTTTGTTTTCTTGATGTTGATCTTCAATCCATATAGGAGGCTGCAATCCTTGACCTCCTGTAGCAAGTACTTCAGGTCCTCTTCAGTTTCAGAAAGCAGGTTTGTGTCATCTGCATAATGCAGGTTGTTGATGATTCTTCCACCAATCCTGATGCCACATTCCTCCTCGTACAGCCAAGTGTCTCGGATGATTTGTTCTGCATACAGATTGATAAGGTATGGAGAATAAATACATCCATGACGGATCCCCTTCTTGATTTTGAACCACGTAGTGTCTCCTTGCTCTGTTCTGATGACTGCCTATTGGTCCAAGTATAGGTTTCACATTAGCACAATCAAATGTTCTGGGATTCCCATTCCTCTCAGAGTCAGCCACAGCTTGTTCTGATCCACAGTCAAAAGCCTTTTCATAGTCAATGAAGCACAGATAGATATTCTTCTGGTAATCTCTGCTTTCTGCCAAGATCCATCTAACATTAGCTATAATATTCCTAGTCTTCGAAAAACCTATGTACAATAGAGCACTTTTACAAGTAGCAACAATTTTTAACAAAACCAATAATAATAGCTACTTAGTTTATTGTGTAATAACTCATATTTGGAACTGCTTTTAAAACTATGGATGGAAGTTTATGCCTACGAATGCATGTGTGCATATATATATAAATGGCTAAGTGTATCTATCTTTCTATCCATCTTAAAAAATAAGAAATAACTGTCCCCTTTTCCTTATGAATCAGGGTAAAGTCTCTCTCAGGGAGGAGTGATAGGGAATGGCAAAGGACACACTGACAAAGGAGATTAATCAGAACTGGCTTTGACAAGCACTGTGGCAATGAGACAATTAAAACAGACTTTCGGGGGGGAGAGGAACTAATTGGGGGGAGGGTAGAGAAAATAGTACAACAAAGAATGAATGGAAACCCCAAATCTCTGTAAATGTTCATTAAAATTAATAAAATTTAATTTTTTAAAAAAAGACAGGGTACTAACAGACAAAGTTGGACAATGGCTAGGGATGATAGATAATTGATGCCTTTGAGCTGTGGTGCTGGAGAAGAGTATTGAATATATACCATGGACTGCTAAGAGAACAAACAGTTTCATCCTAGAGAGGATGAAGCCAGTCTGCTCCTTGGAGGCAAGGATTCTGAGGCTTCATCTGACATATTTTGGGCGTGTTGCAAGGAGAGACCAGTCCTTGGAGAGGAATGTCATGCTTGGAAGGGTGGAGGGACAGGACAAGGGAGGGAGACCCTTGATAATATGGATTGATTGAGTGACCCAGGTCATGAGTGTAAGTGTGTCAGAGACAGTAAAGTTGACTTAGGATAGAGCAGGGTTTAGGACTGTTGTACATAGGGTCACTATGAGTTGCAAGTGCCTTGACAGCACATAACAACAAACAACAAATAAATAGTAATTTTATAAAACATAATGTATATGACTTATTGAATGAAATGCAATGTAAATGAAGACTATGTAAGATGCAATTTACATGAATAAAAAAAGTGAAAATAAAAAAAAAATAAGAAACACAAAAACAACCCCATGGTTGTGGAGTCAGAACTGATTGTTGACTCTCCAATAGGTTTTCAGAAGCATATATCACACATGAGATGATGGCCAATCTTTTTTCTCAAGAAGCGTCTGGTGGATGTGAAACAACAGAGAGGGTGTCCCCTTTGAGTTGGCAGCACAACTCTCTGCCTACTAGGCTACCAGAACTACCTTCTACAGGAAGAAGATGAGTCATTTCCTCCTGTATGATTTGTGCCTCAGAAACCTAGTGAAAGGTCGGCTATGAATCAGTTCTAATTCAACAACAATGAGTTTGATGTGACTTTTTTCTTTAATCATTTCTTTTGGTTATCCAATTTCAAATCATTGTTATGGAAGAAATGGGAGACACTCATTCTTTTATTTTAAAACTAATTTTTAAAATAATTGACAAATTCTATAGGCCAGACTGAGTGCCAAATACCAGAGAAAGAAAAAAAATCTTACAATGTAAACCAAGGCATAGAGTGTAAGTGATACGTTAATTAAGTGGAGTTATGATTATGCTACAAAACAAGAAGGGAAAGGAAGAAGGTAATGAAAGAGTGCACTAAAATTCAGTATTAAACAGACATTGAAAATTTCACATTATATTCTTATTCTTTTCAACTGTTTGTTTACACTAGGAATCCCTAAGAGCAGTTGAGTCCCTGAGAATGCCTGTCCCTCCAAGGTGTCTCTGTTTATGTCATGAAGAGGCTAGGCCCACTACACATATTAAATGTCTTTGAAGAGTCATGTTTTATCATTAAGCTCTTTTAAGGTTCTTTGTGGTTTGTTTGTTTGTTTGTTTGTTTGTTTGTTTGTTTTTTAATCCATAGAAAACAAAGCCTGAAGCAAATATTTACACACTAATACTTTATTTGGTAGTGCAATTCCAGGGAAGTAGAAGTAACATGAAAAAGAAGGTACAGCAGGAAAAGAAGGAAGGCAGATAGAGGGGCAATATCAACTTAGCCATTACTGGGTAGCAAACATCTGCTGGAAGTGTTCTAAAAAATCAAATAGGAGCCCCTATGTTTCTGCAGTCCGGTTGATAGAGGAGACGGACAAAACGGGAATTTATGTGCTGCTTCCCTTCCATATTTTGTCAATATTTGACACCCAGACAGTTATCTCCTCTGTACTTCAAGGGTCAACCAAGTCACATCTATGGTAGGTGAGTTAATGACCCATATGAGTACACAGTTGGTGGTAAGAATCCTGAGATTCACATAAGAGAAACAAGAAAACAGAGCCCAGAAATGTGGCTTTACATCTATTCTTGACTCAACTCAATACCTTCAAGAGGCCTTTCAGAGGCAAGAAACCATGGATATTAAGGTCTGATGAAAAGAAGTATTTCTGAGGATATGGACCATGAGATGAGTGTGTGATTATGGACACAGAGTACACACTGGCACAGGACTTTACTCACGATGACTGTCGAGGTAGAAGACATGGAGGATGCATTGACAAGACATCATATTAATGGACTTCAAGTCATTCATTTATTTATTTACTCATCCACTCAATATCTTCTTGGTCCCAGAAAGATAATCTGTGTTGCATAAACATTTTCTATGTTTCAGAATGAAAATTATGTCTTGAATAGGAAACAAAAGAAAGTGTCTAAAGACTTAAGACATATTTTTTTCCTTTTTAAGAGTGTGGTTTTAATAAATGTTTTTAGAATGGTTGGGTGTTTATTCATTCAGTTGCACATTCATTGTTGTATATTGTTGGACATTCCATTTCATGGAATGTGCAAAAATTCTCTGGAATGTGCAGAGCTGGAATTGGAGAATAAAAAGGGAAGAACTTGATCTGCATTTCTCAAGCTGAGAGAACTGAAAAATAAATGTAAGCTTTGAGTCACAATATTCAAATATGCTATGCATATCTAATGTCCCAGGAAGCATCAAAAGAAGATGCAGGGAACACACAGAGTCACTGTATCAGAAAGAACTGACTGACCCTGAAAAATTTCAAGATGTTCCATATGAGCAGAAGCCGATGGTAATGACGGAGGAAGTGGAAGCTACATTGTAGGCATCGGTAAAAAATAAGGCCTAAGGAATCATTCAGATACAAATTGACTTATTTCAATTAACAGATGCAGCCCTAGATGTGCCCACCCATCTATGTCAGGAAATTTGGAGGACAGCTGTCTGGCCAACAGATTGTAAGAGATCCTTATTTGTTCCCATTCCCAAGAAAGGTGATCCAGCAGAATATGGAAACTATTGAACAATATAATTAATATCACATGCAAGCAACATACTGCTGAAGATCATTCAAAAATGACAGGAATAATACATAGATTGGAAATTGCCAGAAGTTCAAACAGTATTTAGAAAAGGCCCTATCACAAGAGATATAATTGCTGATATCAGAAGAATCCTGACTGAGAGTAAAGAATACCAGAAGAATGTCTATTTATGCTTTATTGATTGTGGATCATAACAAGTAATGGCTAACATTGAGAAGAATAGGAATCCCAGAACTTGTGCTCATGTGAAACCTAGACCTAGACCAAGAGGCTGTTGTGCAAACACAACAAAAGGCCACTACATGGTTTAAAATTAGAAAGGAGTGTGTCAGGATTGTATTCTCTCTCCAAATCTTTTCAGTCTGTTTGCTGAGCAAATTATTCGATAATCTAGGCTCAGTGAAGAAGAATATGGCATCAAGATTGGAGGAAGACCCATCAATTACCTGCATTATGTAGATCGCACAATCTTGCTTGCTGAAAGTGGAGGATTTGAAGTATTTGCTGCAGAAGATCAAAGAATATAACCTTCCATATGGATAGGGCATCTCAACATCATGAAAATAAAAATTCTTACCACTGGACCAATAGGCAGCATCGTAATCATTATTGTTGTTGTTGTTGTTGTTGTTATGTGCCATCAAGTCACCTGTGACTCATAGTGACCCTGTGTACAACAGCCCTAAACCCTGTTCTATCCTGAGCCGATCTTATTGTCACCAACACACCTACTCCCATTACTCTAGTCACTGAATCAATCCATCTCATTGAAGGTCTCTCTCTTGCACTGTCCCTCTACCCTCTCTCTCCAAGCATGGCTTCCCTCTCCGAGTTCTGGTCCAAAGTATGTCAGACAAAGCTTCAGAATCCTTGCCTCCAGGGGGTAGCCTGGTTTTACCTTCTCTAGGAAATCTTTTTGTTCTCCTAGCTGTCCATGGTATATTCAATGCTTTTACCAAGCACCACAGCTCAAATGCATCCAATTCTTCTTCTATCATCCCTAGTCATTGTCCAGCTTTCTGATGCATAGGAAGTCATTGGAAAGATATGACTTGAATGAGGCACACCTTATTCTCCAGATTGACATTGTTGCTCTTCAGTACTTTGGAGAGGTGTGTTATGGTCCACACTGTAAAATGCCATTACATCATCAGTGAAACACAGATAGACATTCCTCTGGTACTCTCTGCTTTCAGCCATGATCCATCTAACGTTAGTTATAATATCCCTACGAACAAATTCAAACCTCGAGTTGCACTACTTAAGGGTGCTTAGGACAGAATATTAAATGCTCCAGGAAGCATTAAAAGAAGATGGAAAGAGTATACAGAGTCATTGAACCAAAATGAGTTGGTGGATACGGAAGAATTTCATGAAACAACATATGAGCAAGAGTTTATGGTGATGAAGGAAGAAGTGCAAGCTGCTCTGAAAGAATTGATGAAAACAAGGCCCCAGGAATTGACAGCATACCAATTGACATATTTCAACAAACAGATGCTGCCTCAGATGTGCTCTCCAAGTTGTGCCAAGAAAACTGTAGGACAATCACCTGGCCAATTGACTGGAAGAGATCGTTATTTGTTCCCATTCCAAAGAAAGGTGACCCGACAGAGTGCAGAAATTATTGAATGATATTATTAATATCACATGCAAGCAAGATTCTGCTGAAAATTATCCAAAAACAACTGGAATAGCACATCAGCAGAGAACTGCCAGAAGTGCAGGCTGGATTTAGAAGAGCATCATGATAGATAGAAAAATGATTGAAACTGTCAATAGCTTCATCTTACTTGGATCCACATTAAACACTCTTGATACCAGCAGTCAGAAAATCAGGAAATATATTGACAAAGTCTGAACGCAGGGACCTCTCCAAATTATTGAGTAGTAATGAGATCAGTTTGAGGACTAAAGTGCATCTTATTCAGGCCATGGTCTTTTCAATCACTTGCTATGCGTCTGAGAGCTGGAAAATAAAGGATGACAGAAGAGGGATTGATACCTTTGAGCTGTGGTGCTGGAGTAGAGTACAGAACATCCCATAGACAGCCAAAATAACACAATATGGCTTCAAGCAAGTGCAGACCAAGTCTGGTTTTGGAAGCAAAGATGTTAAAACTTCACTTCACATACCTATGCAGGTTGCTAGGATGGGTTATTCCTTGCAAATGCTTGGAAAAGCCAGAGTTTCAGCCAAGGAGAGTAAGACCCTCAATCAGGTGGATTGATGTATTAACTGCCACAATGCGCTCTAGTGTGTCAGGAAGTGTGAGGATGGCACAGGTGAGAACAGGGTTTGGATATGTTGTTCATAGTGTCACTATTGAT
>NW_006399914.1:2233045-2251776 GCF_000299155.1 Elephantulus edwardii
AGGTACCATTTGATCTAGCAATTTCACTACTGGTAATATACCCCAAAGAGACCATAACCGACATCCAAGCAGATATATGCACACCCATGTTTACTGTAGCTTTGTTCAAAATAGCAAGGATTTGGAAACAACCCAAGTACCCATCAACAAACGAATGGATAGAGAAGCTGTGGTATATTCACACAATGGAATACTATGCTGCATTGAAAAACAAGTAACTCATGCAATATTATTCAAAATAGGTGATCCTGGAGGATATTATGCTGAGTGAAGTATCTCAGTCACAAAAGGACAAATACTGCATGGTGCCACTGTTGTAAAATGGAACTGACATCGGGGTTGGGGTGAGATTGAGAAAGATGGGATAAATTATGTATACTGCACTGAAACAGATGGGGGAGAAAACTGTCTAAAAGCGATATGTGGTTAGGTATTATTGTCATGACAGGAGTCCACAGAGAAGGCTGCATAGTGGAGTGGACCTGGGGGAGAGTTTGTAAAACAATGAAAGAATTTTACTTTTCCAACAGGGTAGTGTACTAGAGTGGAGGGTTAGGAGGGGAGGAAAATACAGTGAATGAATGGAAATCTAAAGTCTCTGTAAATTTTCATTGAAATTAATAATAAATTTCTTTTAAAAAAAGATTTTATATACAGGCTGTAGTCTGAAGAATAATTAATAATTAGTGAGGTAAGGAAGAGAAGGGGTGTGTGAACAGTATGTGGTATGGGGTATTCAAGGAATTAGAAAATGTAGCAAAAGCTAGATCACGAAAGATCTCCTAAGTCATATTGTTGTTGTTTATTGCCATCGACTAAAGCACCACTCATAGTGACCCTATGAACAAAAGACTTCAAGCCTTTCTATAACTATTATCATTTATTAAAGTTCACAGAGTTTCCAGAGCCATGTTGTTTAGGAAGTGGATGCCAATCCTGCTTCCAAACCTGTCTTAAACTGGGAGCTCCACCAAACACTGTCCACCATGGGTTACCATTATGGCATTTGACACTCCAATGGCACAAGGTTCAGAATCACAGCAACCCCATGTTACTTCTTTACAATACCACTTAGAAGAATATTCCTCCAAAATCATGTCCTTCTCCAAGGACCGTTCTCTCCTTGCCATGTGCCCAAAGTATGTGAGACAGAGCTTCAAAATCCTAGCCTCCAAAGAGAGACATGATTTCACCCTCTCCTGGACAGACCAATTTCTTTTTCTTGGCAGTCCATGGTATTTTCAAGACTCTTGTGATTGAATCTTATTATAAAAGCAGTGGGAATCCACAAAACACTTATAAAACAGTGAAGTAACATGATCAGATAGGAGTTTTAAAAATAACATGTGGAGAAAAGACTTGTGTAAGAAAGGCTGGCAGCATGATCTAGGTAGTAAGTGTAAGAATGGAGAGCAGAGTAATGAGGATGGTTTGTGCGGTAGAAGCAACTGTGGTAAATTATTGGGTGGGAAATGAGAGCAATGAAGAAGACTTATTGATGTGTCGATGCGTGTGACTTGAGTGTACAAGAGTTTAATGTCACTCACTGAGATGAGAATATTGGAGGAATAAAAATTAAAGAATAAAATCTATGGCTGAATTTTGAGACATGCAAAATTTCATATCCCTATGTGATTAATTTATCACTAATATCATTTTTAAAAGCACAAAAGGCAATTTTATGATGAGAAAGTATTGTTATTCATCTGTCAGATACAGATGCAAACTTCCTGCTTTATTTCATATATATATTACTTACTGTGAATTTTCAGCTATCACTAAGAATAATGACTTTGATAAATAATTCATTAATAATAAAAAAGACAACTTTACACATGAACCTCACCTGATGAACTAACTGCACAAGAATTGTTCCATAGAAGGAATTATTGGAGAAGCTTAGTATCAGCAGTCTAAGCCAAGCCAGGTGTTGACTGTGGAATAGGCCATCAATTACTGAGGTGCAAGTTCAAATTGAAGTTGAAGAAAATTTAAACAATACCACAAGAACCAAAATATGTCCTTGAGTTTATCCCACCTGAATTTTAACATTATTTCCATAGTAGGTTTGAGTCACTGAGCACTAATAATCGAAGACCAGATGAGTTATGGGATGACATCAAAGAAATATTAGAAGATAAAACAAAGTAATGCCTTGGAATGTGCAAAGAATTAGAGCTGGATAATATAAAAGGGAAGAACTTGTTCATAATTTCTCAAACTGAAAAATCCAAACGTTAATTTGTAATACTAAGAGATGCTGTGGATTACATCTTGAATGATCCTGGAAGCATCAAAAGAAGATGGAAGGATGCACAGGGTCACTGTATCCTAAAGAATTTGTTGACATTGAAAACTTTCAGGAAGTGCCATATGATCAAGAGCCAACGGTAATGAAGGTACATGTTCAAACTGCCCTGAAGGCATTGGCAAAAAAAAAAGTAAGGCCACAGGAATTAGTGCAAGACTATTGACACATTTCATCTAACCGATACAGCCCAAATGTGCTCACAAGTTTATGCCAGGAAATCTGGAAAACAGATACTTGGCCAACTGACTGGATAAGATCAATATTTGTGGCCATTCCCAAGAAAGATGATCCAATAGAATGTGAAAATTATAGAACAATATCATTTATATTGCAAGCAAGCCAAATTTTGCTGAAGATCATCAAAAACCAGCTAGAACAGTAGTACATTGACAGAGAACTGCTAAAAGTTCAAGCTGGGTTTAAAAGAGGTCATGGCACCAGGATATCATTGCTGATGTCAGATGGATCCAGGCTAAAAGCAGAGAATAGCGTAAGGATATCTATTTGTGTTTTATTTACTGTGCAAAGGCACTTGATTGTGTGGATCATAACAAAATATGGCTAACAGAAATCCCAGAACTTAACTATCGTCATATAAAACTTATGCCTAGACCGAGTTGTCCAAATAAAGCAAGAGAACACTGCATAGATTAAAATCAGAAAAAGTGGGTATCAGGGTTGTATCCTTTCTCCATATCTATATAATCTATATACTGAGCAAATAATCCAAGAAACTGGATTCTATTTCTATTTGATGGAAGTGTTCAGTTAAGTCATTAATTTTGTTTCCTTTTTTTAGTAGAAATTAATACCTTTTAATAAAAAATTTCCAGTAGTAGTTGTTATTGCTAGTTGCTATTGCAAGTACAACTCATAACAACCCTGTGAATTGATATGAATCCTGCCTGTTCTACCCTGTGACATCCTCATTATTTCTGACATACATGAACCCACTGCTGTAGTTACATGTCAGTCTATCTTATTGAGACTCTTCCTCTCATTCTCTGACCCTCCACTTTTCCGCACGATGTCCCTTTCCAAGGAATAGCCTCTCTTAACAGCATATTCAAACTATGAGACAAAGATTTACCACTCTGGCTGCACCTTCTTTAAGACCTATATGTTTGTTCCTTCCATAGACTATTCGGTATTCTTCTATAACTCTTCAACTCAAAAGCATAAATTTTTATTCTATCCTCCTTATTTGCTGTCCAACTCTTAGGTGTATAGCAAGTGATTGAACAGTTTATGGCTTGAACCAGTCACACCTTAATCTCCAAACTGACATAATTGCTTCCCAGTACTTTAGAGAGATCTTTGATGATAGACTTGCCCAATACAACATGTATTTTGATTTCTTGACTGTTGGTGCTAAGGGTGTTGACTGTGGATCCAAGAAAGATGAAATAATTGACAATTTCAGTCTTATTTCCATCCATCATCATTTTGCCTATTGGTTCAGTAGTATTTTTGTCTTCTTGGTGGAGTTAGAAAAACAAAAACATTATTTGTAGACCCATTGTACATGTGTCTGTATATCTATAGAGCTGAGACTTGTTGCTGATTGACTTTTTTTAAAAAAATGGTATGTATGTAATTATCCATATATATTGTGTATTATTTATGTGTATAATGGGGGTTTTGTCCTTACTTTTTTGTTTGCCTATTTCTGTGAATTGCCCCCTGAGAACTTCCTTTGCTGTATCCTCAAGGTTTTGAAATGTTGTATTTTCATTATTTTTTTGTTTCAAAGAACTATTTAATTTATATTTTTTCTACCAGGGCGTTATTTAGCTTCCATATGGGTGGTATTTTAAGCTTTACCCTCTTGTACTTAATTTCTATGTTTATGGCTTTGTAGTCTGAGAATATACATTGTATAATTTCAGTGTTTTTTAATTTGTTGAGGCTTCCTTTGTATCCTAATATATGATCAATTCTCAAGAATTTACCATGTGCAGAAAGCAAATTGAGTTTTAGTTGGGTGCAATAACCCAAAAACATACACAAGTTCAAGTTGGCTAATTGTAGTTTAGATCTTTTGCATCTAAGGAAACCTGGTAAATTTCTTTCTAGTGACTTATACTTTGGTAACACTGTTACGTTAAAGACTCCTATCACTATTGTGGTGCTATTCTTTTTTCAAGTCTGCAAACTATTGTTTTATGAATTTTGCAGGTTTGTCATTTAGTGTGTAGATGGTGACTAAGGTTATATCTTCGTGATCTGTTGTACCTGTAATCATTATATGTTGCCCTTGTCTTTTATGGTAGATTTCACCCTATAGTCTACTTTTTATCAGAGATTAGTATTGCTACTCCTGCTTTTTTGTGCTTGCCACTTGCTTAGTATAAACTTTCCCACCCTACCTTTTGATTTTTATTCTATCTTTTTCTTCATTTCTCAGATGTGTCTCTTGTAGTTTACATATTGACAGGCTTTGTTTTTTCATCTTTTCTGCCTTTCATCTGTTAGTACATTTAATCCATTCATATTAATTGATTAGTGATTATTGACAAGCTTGGTTATTGACATGACTACCATTTTGCTATGTTTCTTTTTCTATTGTTTTTAGTTACTATGGTCCATGCCTTTTCTTTTGGTGTCTGTGAATGACTTCCCTAAAATTTCTTGTAGACTTGACCTTGTTTTCACAAGTTCTGAAGTTTCTGTTGTTCTAAAAATGACCTAATCCCTCCTTCATATTTGATGAGCAGCTTTGCTGGGTCCAGGATCCTCAGCTGACAGTTTTATTTTAACCTTCCATATATGCCATCCCATTGTCTTCTTGCTTCCATAGTTTCTGCTGAGAAATCAGAATCTAATCCAATTGGTTCTCCTTTGTTTTTCATGCACATGTTTAGTATTCTATCCTTATCTTTCTTATTAGAGAATTTGACTAAACGTTCTGATGTTTTTCTTTTGGAGTCTATCTAATTCATTGAACTTCTTGAATGTAGATTTCCTCATTCTTCATGATACCTGGGAAATTTTCTTCTTGTAGCTCTTCTACAATTTTCTAAGTGCTTTCCCAGGGCCTCTCATGTTCTTGAATTCTGATCACATGTATGTTGTTCCTTCTGATGTTATCCTACATGATTCTAATAGTTTCTTAATTTTCTTCTAGGAATTTTTTTTCTTCTAATATGTTCTCATTGAGGTTTTCTTCTTCCAGGTCACTGATTTGCTGTTCCCTCTCTTCTGTCCTGTATTTTGGACCTCCAGCATTTTGGATCTTCCTGTAATTTCAGTCTTGATATTTTGGATTGCATTTTCATACATTTCTTTCAAGTACTGTGTTGGCTATATTCTCTCTGTATTGTGAAGATTTTTTACATTTTTAAATCTCTTTATAAATAGTTTCAATTTTTTGTTTCATCTTTTACTATTTTTCTTCCGTAGTTTTTCATGTTCCTCCATGTTGACATATTTCTTCTTGCTCTTTGTCTCTGAAGTATTGACTTTATTTATAGTCCCATTCTTTCTTCCATCTTTTGTATCTTCTTCTGTCACTCGTGTGACTATATGTCAATATATTTCTTCTACCTGTCTCTGGGGTGTCATTGGATCTGTAATATACTTTGCTTTTTTCAAAAGAGGCTTCCCCCACCCCCAATGTTTTGTTTTGGTTTTTTGCCTGCTGTTTTCTTGATATTATGTGATTTTTTTTTTACTATTTGTTAGGCCATTTCTGTTGTGTCTAAGTAGGTTATTGACAGTTTTTTATCTTTATGATGATGTTTTGGGGTTTTTTTTGGGGGGGAGTGTACCTTCCTATCAGTTCCAACTGGCAGAGGAGGAGATTGTCCCTCCTTCTCCAGCAGAGGATCTGGTGAATTTGATCCATGCACCTGCAGGATTGCAGCATTATGATGTTATCAATTAATTGCAGACTTAAAGTTTTCTCCTTATGGGGTAGGGCAATTCAATGTACGAGGAGTCCTTTCTGATCCTGTGCAATAGGAAAGCTCACCTTTCCTAAAGTCCTTTAGTTTCTCTTTTTATTGCAGTACAGTCTTGCACCTGAATGCTGCTCTTCTTTTTTTCTGTAGTTAGTAATTGTCCTTGGTGGTCTATAATGTGGCTGTACACCAGTTTCCTGCTGACTGCTGTACTCTTTCTATCTGCAGTGGGGCAAGGATGGCAGACCTTTATGCATCTGCTTTTTCAGGTCTTGCATATGGACAGGGATTTCCCCTTCCTGCACCTGCCTCTTCTAAAGTTTGTAATTTTCCTTAATGGTGTTGATGCTCAGAGCATGTGGAGTCCAACTTCCCTGGCAGCTTCACTCTCTATATATAGTGTGGAGTTAAAGAGGGGCAGGGCCCGATACCTCTATGTAGCTGCCTTCCCAGGTCTCGTGCTTAGCCCAATCGGAGTCTCTCCTGCTTGCACCTGCCTCTTCTAAAGTGTGTAATTGTCCTTCATACTGCTGGTGTGCAGAGCAACCAGAAACTTATTCCCAACTACCTCCTTGCTGTACTCTATCTGATGTGGGGTTCTGGGCTGAAGGTTTTGATTGATCTATATATTTCTTTATAAGGGTATATTTATATTTTATGTGATATTCATCTCCTTCAAATTCTAACAGAAAGGTTAGTGGTTCAAATCCACCAAGTAAGCATCATAGGAGAAAGGTCTGGGGATCTACTTCCATAAGATTCCACTACTGTCTAATTATGCTAACTCAGCAACCCTCCACTGGGTTTCCAAAATTGTAAATATTTTAAGGAAGAGTCTGTCCATCTTTCTCCTGTGGAGTAACTGGTGGATTTGAAACTTCAGACTTTTGGCTATCAGCTCAACATGTAAGATACAGTACCACTAAACAAGCAAAACAAATTCAAACTCAGTGTTACAGAGTCAGAACCAAGATATGGTTGACCCTCCAGCAAGTCTGTTGTTGTTGTTAGGTACCATCAAGACAAATACAACTCATAGCAACCCTATAAACAACCTGAACCCTATCCTATCCTGTGCCATACTCACAATCTCTGATACACTCGAGCTTGTAGCTATAGTCACTGTGTCAATCCATTTTTTGGGGGATCTTCCATTCCTTTGTTTTCCAAGTCTGATGTCCCTTTCCAAGGAATAGCCTCTCCTAGTGTCATACCCAAAATAAGAGAGAGGAAGCTTTGCCATCTCTGCCTTAAAAGAACACTCTGTGTGTACCTTTTCAAGACATATCTATTTGTTCTTTTGGCAGTCCACTGGATATGCAGTACTTTTCTCCAGCACTACAACTCAAAGGCATCAATCCTTCTTCTGTCATCCTTATCCATTATCCAGCTCTCAGATGCATAGCAAGTGATTGAAAAGACCATGGTCTGAATCAGGCACACCTTAGTCTTCAAAATGGTGTAATTGCTCCTTAGATATTTGGTGAGATGACCCCTGGCAGTGTACTTGCCAATGCAATATGTCTCCAGACACTGTAAATCACATAGGAGAAGAGTATTTCCCCACCCCCCTGGAACTGATGGTGGTTTTGAAACAGTAGAGTGGTGCTGCTTTTAGGTTAGCAGCACAACTCCCTATGGACTAAACCACTGGAAATCCATAAGATTCTAGACCTTTAAAAGTCCATTAAACATAGTTCCACTCTGAAACACCTGGGATCTCTATTATTTTGTATCAATTTGGTTACAATGCAGGTTTAATTTTTATTTTAACACGTTGCCGCAAATGACGGCTATTGCCGTCCTACACATTTTAATTAATTAAAAAAGGAACGTCATTTGTATGAAGTGTACTAATGCACTTATTTGTTAATCAATGTGTTTCTAAGCATGATTACCAATTTAAAAGTGTGTGGCAATGTGTTAAGTAGATTTGTGTGCTATCCAAGTATAAATGACCAACATAAAATTTGAAATAAAAACCTGAAACTCATAGACTAAGTCTAAGTTTCTTGAATGAAGCACATACTTGTCAGTCAGCATACACGTAATAGCTAAATCCCTGGAAGTGAATGAAATCCCAGGAAGAGAGAATGTGTAGGATATACTGTCCAGCAGAATTATGAAAAAAAAATCCTTTAGGATCTGAAAACACATTGAACTAAGAGATTCTATAATGTGATGTGGCCATGAAGTGGTAAAACGTAAATTGACTTTAGTATGCATTTATACAATGTTTAGCTCCAAAAGAGGGTGGAAAGTATTCCTGTTCTCCTTGCAGGTGATCAGACAGCACTAAGCATTCTAGTTAACTATTGGTTTCCATACTAGGAGTAGGTTGAAAGGAGAAGATCCAGATGATAAACAGACTGAAAACCAAAGCAAAACCTTAGAACTATTGGAGAAAATGCAGTATTAAGTCTAAATCAACAAGGATTTGTCTTCAAATAGTAAAAATAGAGTAATACATAAACTGGGTTAAAATTACTCTGTGCTCATATATTTTCTGGAGGGATGATGAAAGAGGAGAAGACCCTCAACAGATGTATTGACACAGTGACTGCTTCAATGGGCTCAAATGTGTCAGAGATCGTGAGACTGGCACAAGATAGAACAGAGTTCAGATCTGTTGTTCATAGGGTTGCTATGAGTTTTGCTCAATTTGATGAAACCTAACAATAAAGATTCTCACCATAGGGCCAATCAGCAGCACCATGATGGATGGAGAAGAGATTGAGGTTGTTAACAGTTACAGCTTGCTCAGCTGCACAATCAACGTTCTTGGCATCAAGCAGTCAGGAAATCAGAAGACAAATTGCATGAGTAAATCTGCAGTCAGGAACCTTTCCAGCGTACTGAGAAGTGATGATATAAGTCCAGAAACAAAGGTGTGTCTGATACACTCCATGGTCTTTGCAATTGCTCAGAGAGCTGTATAATGACTAAGGATAATAGAAGAAGAATTGATGCCTTTAAGTTGTGGTGCTGGAGAAGAGTCTTGAACTTCAATCTACATGGACCACAAAGAAAACAAATAGGTCTGTCGTGGAGATAGTGAAACCACCTTGAAAGGAAACCTTCTAGGAGGCTAGGATTTTAAAGATCCATACTTTGGGCATGTGGCCAGGAGGGACCGAGCCTTGGAGATGGATATTATTCTTGGAGGGGTAGAGGAACAGCGCAGGAAAGGAAGATCCCAGATTAGATGGATTGAAACAGTAACTGGGGCAATGGGGGATAGGTGTGTTGGAGTCAATGAGATGGGCTCAGGACAGGACAGGCTCCAGAACTATTGTACATAGGGTCACTATGAGTCACAGGCAACTCAACAGCGCATAACAACAACAACAAGTGGTAAAAAGATATACAGCAATCCCAAAGGCTCGAGGTATGAATCCACCAGCCAGCCACTGTGTGGGAGAAGGAAAGGCAGTCTCCTCCCATGTGATTTACTGCCTCTGAAAACCCACCAAAGGGTCAGCTATGGGTCAATTCCAACTCAAGGGCACACAACGTATATTTAAAAATATCAAGGGCTTCAAGGAATTGCTTGTCACAGAGGGTATTTGGTAAAAGCTAGTGAAGGCCTGCTAGAAATTTTGTAGAGAAAATGAGAATATCAGACAGTTGTGTACGTTAATAAACCTAGATTATATTTGCAACCCTGAGATTCTGATTCACAGTAACAGGGTAGAGAAGAGAAATCCTGAGGAGGAGAGAAGGACAACAGTGAAGCAGCATAGTTTCACTGGACTAACTGCCAGAGGACTTGTTTTCTAGTATTGAGTCTACCATTTAATAGCGTAACCTGGCAACCTCAACAGACTGAACTTCTGTCTCCTCAGTGAAATATGAGGGACTGATTAAATATTTACTGAGGTCCTTAAATTCTGTGGGTTATTCAGTGAGAGGTTATTCTTTCACTGGTAGTCCTGGCTAGAGTTTTTACCCCCATGTAACCAAGATACACCTCAATCATGCAGATTTCTCACATACCTATTGTAGTGGGATGAAAGAAAGGACTTGGGGGGGGAGGACCCCAACTCTCAAGAAGACAAAGGAAATGAGTCCTGGTTTATTAGAAATGTTGATAAAGACAATGTAGGCCTACTTTGAGTCATCATTACATCATTTTGACACATGACAAATTTAATGGGCTTAATATTTCTCAAAGACCTACCCAGGAAATGGAGTGTCTTAAAGACAGTGTTGGAGGTGTGGATTACATGATGATGCCTTTCCCACACCTTAAAGCATATAATAGTTTAGACTTTCCACTGAAGGATGTCATTGACATTCTTAACACTCCTCATGCTCAGCAATTATGTTTTTATTCTATTTGTGTGGTTTGTTTCTTAATTTGCCATTCTGGTTTTAGTCACTCATTTGATTTTTCATATTTACATGGATGGTAGAAACAAACTTGACTTTGGGGGATTAGTTCAGAAGTAGCAGCCTAAGAAGATGCTATAGCAAAGCAATTTCAAATGAAATAGGACTAAATTCCATAATAAAGTTGGTTTGATTTTTCCATCAACAGGCACATGTAAGATTATGGCAATCCTATGGCAAGTCCTTGAATATTTTGCATGTTTTAACTAATTGACTATCTCTTGTGGTCAGGACCAAAACCCTGTAAAGCCAGTTTCTAACACCATAGGGTGGCAGGAAAGAACACTAGAAAATAAGCAGACTCCTGGGCTCCTTTTCCCAGGATCATTTTCCTAGGTCACAGTGGAAGAATTGATCCTGAACTTTGGGTGAAATGAAGGAAGTCCTCTCATCACTTCAGTCCTAGCCTTCAAGGACAAGCCTAGTCAATCTGAAAGCTCTGACAAATGGGGAGACGCGAATGACTTCTAGGATCTCTGATTGTCTCTGACACTGCCACCATCTGCAGACCCACTGAGCGATGGTTGGATTGCATGAATTGGGCCAGTCTTTGCTTCTTCTTGGCATTGCCTCTTCCCCAGAGAATCTGCTTCTACTGTAGTCTGATGAAATGAGCTTGCTGGGGCACACAGCATTTTTGTATATATGGATTTGCTAATCTTCATCTTTTTCCTATTCACAGATCCTCAGGGGTTTCCTGGGCAGTAGAGATTTGCTATGGGGCGGGGAAAGCAGGGATTTAAAGCTAAGTGTTTCCCTGAAATGTATTGCCTGGGAACTGGTTCTAGTGTTAAAAAGCACCTCCATGGCCATATGCCTACATCCCTCTCCTAAATGGAGTGTTACTGTCATATAGACAGTGGCACTGATTCCCTCCATCAATTACACCCTGTGTGCTGCCCATCTGCAAGCATGGCATGTTGCCCATTTATGAAGTTACAAGCCTACTGCAATTGGAAACATGTTGCATCTGCTGAGAAGCTCAGAAGCCTTGAAATATAGGTGTTTCTCCCTTATGGATTGGAGGGTCATTGTACTCTGAGGCTGGCTCATAATTAAATTGTTCCAAACCTTTTCCTGATCTATTTGAGATGTATGGTAAAGATTGGAAGGAGGTGACATTGAAATTAGTCTTGCCTGACAGAAGTAAAAAAGAAGAACCACAAATTCTAAGGGTTACTATAATTGCTATATAGACAATTAGTATCCACTGCCCTTTTTTTTCTGTTCTTTTCTTTAAAAAATAGATACTTGTGTTCTCACAATTTAGGAAGCTAGAAGTCTGAATTCAAGTACTGGTTCCAGGAGAAGGCTTTCTGTCTATGTACAATCTGGGGGAAGGTCCTTTTCTCTTCAGCTTCTATTTCCTGGTTTCTTAGAAGTTCACATGTGGTTTGGCATCTGTTTCCCTATCTATGCTTGTGTAATCTGCTCTTCTCTCTCTCTCTCACACACACACACACACACACACACACACACACACACAGAGAGAGAAAGAGAGAGAGAAGGAGAGAGAGTGTGTGTTATGATTTGATATGCAGCTCTTGTGGGAGCTCTGGTAGCCTAGTATTAAGAAGCTGTGCTACAGTCCCAAAGGCACATGGTTCGAATGGTTTGAATCTATCTGGTGCTCTGTGGAATGATCTGTCTCCTCCTCTGCTATTTACTCCCTCTGAAAACCGAGGGTCAACTCTATGTGAGTTCCAATTCAATGGCAAACAACCACAACAACTATGATTTATTAGGATTAATGATAAAGAGTTGCACTGCCAACCTACAGGCTTATGTTTCAAACTCACCAGCTGCTTCATAGAGAAGATGGGAAATCTCTTCCCATGTGATTTACTGCCTCAAAAAATCCGCTTGGTGGGGGGTGGTCAATTCTGAATCATTTGTGACTCCATGGCACAACATAACGACTAGGATTTGGGTGAAAGTTTAGAGAGTAAATTGGTTTTCCAATTCATACAGATTTTGTTTTATGACATTGATTGTAAGCCCTACAAAAGAACAGTACTAACCTCACTTCCTCCCAGTGTTTACATTTTCCATTTGTTATCCTTTCCTATCTCTTCCTGTCTTCTAAGTTTTACTCATGGGAAAATCTTGCTTTTTTGATCTTATATGACCACTGTCCTTCTTGATTTCAGACTTTGTGTACTTTTTTCCATAAAGAATTCCTCATTTTCCCAAGAATGTATTTAGTAGTTTGGGAAAGAGGGATTGTCAGAGACTATCCATTCCCATTCATGTCTAAAGAGATATCCTATCAGTACCAAGGAGATTCGGTTTAGTTTTGGTTTGGTTTTTCTTAACTCCTCTTCTATGAAACCAAATATAAATAAAGCATTACCATATTGTACTTTTAGAACCTGCTAATCAACTTTTGGCACTTCTTGGGTGATTTCCAAGGACACCAAACTATGACATCTTTATTTGACTTTTCATTTCCCCAACTGTCCTATCTCTTGGTTCAGAAATTGATCTAGGATCTACCTAGTGTCCAGTTATCTTGTATCCTAATTCTCTTCCAATCTGGAATCTTCTTCATGACCTTGACTGGCCAATTAAATTTTTTAGAATGTGTCTCAATTAGGAATTGTCTGGTGTGGCCTTATGTTTAGAATGAAGCTATGTAGATTATGTGGTGTGTTTTTTTCTGTTTTGTTTTGTTTTCAGGAATCTGAAACAAGTGATATTTCAGAGCTTTGTGTATAAGAGAAGGTACTTGATGATTTTCTGTCTTATTACCTGTGATTATAACTTTGATAATTTCATAAAGGTAGTTTCTTCTAGGCTTTTGAGCTTAAAAGTTCCTAGAAATCACATTTTCTGAAAGCTAAAGAGTTCCAGGAAGCTCCCCACAGACCACTATAGTAGAAACTGTGGGCTTGAACATACTCTACAAGAAGCAAAGGAGGCAGGGCTGCCAAAAGCATGTCCTTTCTCTTGTGTGCTGTTACTGATGAAGGTGCTAGACAATTAAATACATCTTTCTCTGTCCAAGATACAGAAAAGTTGACCTACAATCATAGACAAACACAGTAATTCATGGTATAATTACTGCTGTCATGGAAAAATAATATTAAAGTTTGGACTTTATGATCAAGTGATCCCAAGTTTGTGGCTTTGTATAATCATTTTACTGTTTCAGTCATAAAATTTTGACAATTATATTGACCTTGCCTATCTGATTTGAAGGTTCTTATTGTTATGTGCTGTCAAGTCGCTTATGACGCATAGCGACCCTATGTACAACAGCCCTGAACCCTGCTCGATCTCAAGCCAACCTCATTCTCTCTGACACACCTGCCCCCATTACCCCAGTCACTGAGTCAACCCATCTCATCCAGGGTCTTTCTTTTCTGTGCTGTTGCTCTCCAAGGACTAGTCCCTCCTTACAACATGCCCAAAGTATGTGAGATGAAGCTTCACAACCTTGCTTCCAAGGAGCAGGCTAGTTCCCCCTTCTCTAGGATGGAACTGTTTGTTCTCTTAGCAGTCCATGTCATATTCAATACTCAAAACTCTTCTCCAGCACAACTCAAAGGCATCGATTCTTCTTCCGTAATTCTTAGTCATTGTCCATCTTTCTGATACATAGTAAGTAATTGTGAAGACCATGGCCTGGATCAGGTGTACCTCAGTCTCCAGATTTGAATGTTAGAGGTTACAAACATGAGATTCCTGTTGAACCTGAGAGCCTGGTCCATAGGAAGCATTTAGTAAAAAGTACTGGCTCAACTCATAAGAGATTATTTACCTTGATTCTAGTGTAACATTGGTCAGATGTCTGTATTGACACTATCTGATTCTTCAGCTATGTATATATTAAAAATATTTACATTAAATATACGTAATATGGCAGCTACTATACTTTATTCTGTGTACCATCAAGTCAGAACCAACGTATAGCTGACCCTCTAGCAGGTTTTCAGAGACAGTAAATCACATGAGAGATTCTCCATCCTTCTTCTACAGAGCAGCTAATGGATTCAAACCACATGCCTTTGGGATTACAGCACAGTTTCTTACCACTATGCCATCAGAGGAACTGTTTATATAATGATGAACAAAATAACATCCCAGAGTTCTTGGAACTTACATCCTAGTGGAAGAAATGCCAATGCATAGATAGAAAAAATATGTAAAATATAAAATGCTTATAAAATAAAAATGGACTTTTTCTCATCTTTCAAGCTGACAGTTGACAAAGCTAAGAAGCCATATAAGCAGAAGAAGCTAGAAGCTAAGAAAGCAAATATCAAAAGCCAAAATTAAGAAAGGAGAATGTCAAAGGCAAAAAGACCAAAGCAACCCAAGAAGGGGAAACTGTACTGCAGATAAATATTTTTCTAATCAGAGGAATTTAGAGATATTTCTGGTCAGCCATGTATTCTAGAAAGGCCCATGTACAAAAGGAAATCTTTAGTAACTAAACCCATGATTGGAAAGAAACAGAAGGAGGTTCTTTCGACTGTCACAAAGCCAATTGGTAGTGACAAGAATAATTGTATCTGAGTAGTAAGACATCACATAATGACAACCTATTCTATTAAAGATGTTTCTTGAAGGCTGTTGAGTCACTGGGGAGAAAAAAAATGCAAGCAAAACCTCTTAAGTCAAGAGATGAGAAAATTTTGATCTAACATTCCTTCTGACATTCGGATTATCTTTACTGGCCCCACAGAGAAAAGAAAGACATTTTCCCAAAGTAACTAGGCAGTAGCTTGTCACTTATAACTTGGTCTCTGTCCCTCAGTCAAGTTCACCTGCAGACCACAACATGGGGTCTGTCACCATCACCTCCATCGAATTTATGTTAGTAGTGTAAAAGTCTTAAAACAATAAAACATTATGGGCACTTAATTCAAGAAGAAGAAGCTATGTAAGCCTAGTGGAAACCAGAAACATAAGATCTTTAGCAGAGAGAAAGAGAAATACAAGGCAGAACTGAAAACTGTAGGTTGACAAGTTATACCAAAACTCAAAACCTTTCCCTGGTTCCAAGGCTACCTGCATTGTGTATTTGCTCTCACGGATTTAATTTCTCCTCGCAAATTGGAGTTCTAGGTTTCTTGCAAAGAATTTAATTAAATAACTGATACACTTTTTTAAAAAAATGAGAGAAAATACGAATTTAGATGGAGTAGTAGGAGGTGACATTTACAATGAAAACCCCAAAGGAGAGAAAGAATTGTTCTTTGCAAAGAACCAGAGGAAAAACATTTCAAGCAGAAAAAAACAGCAAATGCAATGACCCAAGATGAGAAAGAGCTTGGAAGGGTTGATAAATTTCAAATAATGAAAGAAAGATGCCCAGAGTAGCAAGAACATAGTCTATAATTAAAGGGTGACCAAAAATATTCAGAAGACTTATTTGCATATATTTTTTTTCTCTTAGCCAGCATCCATCTAGAGTTCTACTCAGTTTTACAGATTTTTCTGTTGTTAACGGTAGAAATGCACTTCTTCCACAGCCTCAGCCCTTACCTTAAGTCTGCTCATAGTTACAGTGTTACCCCCCATTTATTTTACTTCACCCACTATGAATGTATCAGAATATTGAGCGTGCACTTATTCACTGCCTTTGATTTGCCTCATCTTCCCTGCCAAGTACTCTTCTGTCATCCTAGTAATGATCTAACATCTACTTGCTGGTTACAAAATTTGCTCCGCTTTAAAAAAAGAATTCCTAAGCATGTTGCAAAGATAGCATTTCTTCAGCACAGAGAGTCAAGCTGTGGAAACAAGGTTAACCAGCACCTTAAATATTGTCACATTACATTAAAAACACATTACACCTGATTCTCCAGTGATCATTGCAAAGCAAAAATGTGCATATCAGCCTGAGAATCCTTGATCTGCTGAACTAGAAAGAAGTTCAATTTTTCTTGGATCTGTTTGCAGATATGACACATAGTGACACCAGGTTATACTTATCATAAAATTTGTCGATGACCTTCCCCGGGGCTCTTGCTAATATGTGGATACTCTATCTGGAAAGCATGCCTCAAAAACATCCCAATCACAGACTGGGTTGAAAGATAATGGTTACAAAAGATTAACTTAACATTTTTCTTTATCAGACACTGAGTTTACAGTATAGTGGCAGAAGGATGTGGGAAAGAATAGTAATGAAGTTGTTGAAGGGAATAAGCAATGTTATTATAATCAATATAATCGTCATACTGAATTGTGTATATAGATAAGATGTTGGTGTTAAAACAATTTACCCCACAGTAAGTATTTAAAAAAAAAAACCAAAACAAAGCAAAACCCAAAGGATGATTTTTTTTTAATTACAAAATGTTTTAATTTGGAGTACGGGCATTCCCCTCACCCCAGTTTTTATCAGTTTCAAAAGAGGACTGTTGCTTAAGAGGCAGAGACAAAAATAAGATAGCTAAATGATTTAAAGTGAAAAGAGTCTTTTCTATCGCAATCCATTCATTTACTTCACTATTACCGTGAGCGTCTTTTTTTTTTTTCTAGGCTAGTAATTCTCAGTGCTGCCTGCATGATAGAATTACTTGGATAGATTTTTGAAAGTTTGAATGACTGAGCACCACAAATCAATTGAATTAAAATTTCTAGGAGCAGAGTTTAGAATATGGCACTTTTAAAAGCTCCCTGAGTGATACTACTGTGTGGATAGGGTGAAAGCCATTGCATTAGTTTAATGCAGGGCTCCTCCAAGTCACTGCATTGGAACCACCTGCAAATTCAGTCGGTCCCTCTCTAGTCCTACTGAATTGGCAACTCTCGAGATGGTTTCCTCCCGATCGTCTGATGCTTGCTAACATTTGAGAAACACTAGTCTAATATAGTCATGCTTTACATCTGGGATCTCAGGACAATCTGAAAACTTAAATCTCTTTTCATGGAAAAGTATGTATGTATATAAAATGCTGCCATTAATATCAGATTTCATTGATTTACAATGACCCAGTGCATGAACACTCAGGGCCTAATAAGAACCCTTGTTTAAGAACTTAACAGCTTTCTCCAGCCCATCTCCAACACATTCAATCACAATTTAGAAATTTCTTTATGACAAAATAAAGAGACTTTCAAAGAAAAAGTCTGTCCGTGCTTCCTCTCCTGGACTCCTCCCCTGCCAATTCAGAAGCTGCACTGGTGAAATCTATGCCTGTCATTTGTGGCCATCAATCTCCATGCAGAGTTTATAGGCCGGTGGTTGCGATGTGTATTCACTCACCTGATACAAATGGCAATATTTTTCCTAGGCTCACATGAATACAAACAGCCCAGCTGTGAAAAGATCAGCGCATGTGTCTGCTGTGGCTAGTCAACTGCAAGTTATTTTTTGCAACAGGGCCCAGGAAGGATACAGCTGCTGTTCTCAAATCAGAGCCATTTTTATATGAAAATGACAAAGATGAAAAGTTGTAGCAGAGGAGATTGGGTGATTAAAATACATCTGTGTCCAATTAGATATGAGAATTGTTGAGGTGGTTGTGATGTATGCTGGTTGTGGGTAAGGATCTGGTGCCCCAAACCCAGCACACTTTGAGTAGGTCATTTCCCTGGGCAAAATTTTAAGTCAATATTGACAGAGATGATTTATTCACTGAGTGGCAACACTGTGCCTGGCATATGCCCCCAGGACTTAAAAGCTGAGTTACATAGACAAGCAGATTGCCAAGTCACTAGGTGGCCAGGGCTTATGTGGTGGGCACACTTAATGAAGTTCCTCATCTGTGTCCAAATGTAAATCCAAGTTCTGTGGACTCATGTTGATTTCTAATTCTAGTGCCAGACCTGAAGTCTGCTTGTTCAAATGCAGAGAAGAAAAAAAAAAAAGTTACATGTTTTGTGTCCTATTTGCCTTTAAGAATCTTGCTAACATAGTCATGTGAATTGTATTTCCTTCAATGAAGCTGTTTCAGACCATAATAAGTTATGGGGATAAACAATGTAGGGACAGTTTGATCAACTTTATTTCTTTACAGTGAGCCTAATTAGTGCCAGCCAACATCAACTGGAAGAGACTTGGAATTCCTGACTAAGCTTTGCTAATTTGAATTATGGAAGCCCTGATTAATTGTATTTTGTATAGATTTTACTGAAGATTATCCAAAAACGACTGGAACAGCACATCA
>NW_006399914.1:2253016-2293786 GCF_000299155.1 Elephantulus edwardii
TCATCATCATCACTATCATCATCTGATGCCTCTTCTTCAACTGTCAAATTTTTCAAATGTAGCAGAAATATAAACTTTATTCTTTTTTCCTGCCTATCAAAGCATGAACTGTGTTTTAATTCTCAAAGCTAGTAAAGGACGGAAAAATCAAGAGGCAAATATAGCTGAGGGTCCATATTGGAGTGAGATTTGAATGCTTGCATGTGACAGCAAGTTGATTCATATTGGGTTTTGTATATTGTGGAGCATGTAATGAGTTATTGATTGGTGATAAACTAAGCTGACATTTTTGTAACCAGTAAACCATCAGTGTACCCAGTAAGTACAGTTGTCAGTAATGTACTTTAGGTCCTAACCAAAATGCTGCATATCTCTGTTGGTTCAAATCTGTCAATGATTTAGTGGAAGAAAGATGAGTAGCTCTCCCATAAAGAAGTATTGCCTTGGAAATTGATGAAGAATGGAGGTTTGCTGTGAGTTGGACTCAATAGAGGTAGATATTTTGTTTGATTCTATGCTCTGGGTTCTAGATGTGTAGCATTGGGAAAATCAAGTTCCAAGAAACTCTCCTGAGTGCTAAAGAGCCACAGTGTCATTTTAAAGACCAAGATAAGGGAGCTCTGGTGACCTAGTGGCAAGAAGCTGTGCTGAATCCTCAAGGTGCATAGTTCAAATCCCCCAAATGCTCCGCTGGAGAAGGAGGGGCAATCTCCTCCTGTGCCTGTCAGATCTGATTCGATAGCACACAGCAAGGGGGGAAAAAAACAAACCAAAAATAAAGACTAAGGTATGCCTAATGATACTTAGTACATAGTATTTTTAATTGTTGAAAGTTGGTAAGTGAATAAAGATGTGAAAAGAATTGATGTCTTTGTTTTTGGGGAATTTAGTGTTTTTTTTCAATTTTCTACTAATATATTTACAAAATTCTAATACAAATGAAACATATTATTTCAATTTCCCTTACCACCTCCCCCATAAAATTGTACAACCCTATGATGTGATGCCTTTGAATTATGGTGTTAGTGAAGACTACTGATTATCCTATGGATTGCTTAAAGAACAAGCAAATCTGTCTTGGAGGAAGTGAAACTAAAGTGCTCCTGGAAAGCAAAGATGATGAAATGTCATCTCTCATTTTTTAGATATGTTGTCAGAAGGGACTACTCCCTTGGGGCAGGGGGGAATATCATGGGTTTTTGAGGTTTTTTTGGTGGTTTGTTTTGTTTGTTTTTTAAGTTTAGAAAAAGAGTGGAAGGCCCTCAGCAAGATGGATTAGCATGGTAACTGTAACCTTGAGCTCAGGCGTGTTGGAGACAGTGAGGGTAGTGCAGGCTGGGACAGGGTTTCAATCTGTCGTTCACAGGGTTGCTGTGAGTTGTAGTTGACCAGGGGACACCTAATAAGGACCCATGGTCTAGATTTGAAAGGGCATATTTAATGTTGTATGCCATCACATCAATTCTTACTTGTGATAATCCTATGAGGGAATGCTGGTGACATACTCCTGCACTACTAATACAAAGGCTATGAGAGTCTCTGGTGGTTAAAATCCACCAGCAGTTCCATAAACACCAATGGGCAATCTGTTCCCATTATGACTTACAACCTGAGTCAGGATGAGTTTGAGATTTTGAGTTTTGAATGACCTTATAGAACAAAGAAAAACTAGTCTGTAAGGTTTCCTAGGTTGTGATATTTATGTGGAGTCTGTCAAGTCTTATCTGTCATGGAGCCATTGCTGGATTCAAATTACTGATGCTTTGGTTAAAAATCAAACACTTCACTGTTGCACCACCAAGGCTCTTCCTAAAGGACATACTGGGATTTGTCAACTTCCTTTTATCCATAAAGCGGGGCAGTGCATATCTGTGTATCACAGGAGACAAGGGAACCTCACTGCTGTGAGGTCAGTTCTGACGTGTAGTGACCCTACACTGGGATCTAAAATTGTCAGTGCAGGTAACCATGGTAAGACCATGTCTGTTCATGGGGGTATCTTGATATGCATTTTGAGGGCTTAGCAATTATTCTACTCTCCCAATAAGAGCCAGTCTCTCTAAATTCCCATACGAATTTTAGATCATTATACAATAAACTACATTTATTAAGAATCTGGTTCCAAGATCTCTTCGATTTATTATTTATTTTTCAATTCTTTTCCAATTTCTTTGAAAATCTCCCTTTCTATGTTAAGAAGCTCTGTTGATTCAAGATTGTTGTTGTTGTTGTTGTTATGTGCCATCAAGTCAACCATGACCCATAACAACTCTATAAACAACGGCTCTAAACTTTGGCCTATTCAGAACCAATCTCAGCATCTCTGAAACACCTGACCCCATTAACACTGTCACAGTGTCAATCCATCTCATCCAGGGTTTTCCTCTCCTGTGCTGGCCCTCTACCCTTCCAAGCATGTCTTTCTCCAAGGACTGGGCCCTCCAAGCAACATTTCAAAAATATGTGAGACAGAGCTTCAAAATCCTTGCCTGATTGTGGATCCAAGTCAGATGAAATCACCAACAGCTTCAATCTTTCCTCCACTTATCCAAGATTTTTTCCAATGGATCTGATGCTATATTTATCACTGATTAAGCTTTCCTGACTTTCTAGCTTCCTCAGCACATGTACTGTTCCTCTCATTTCTAGCACAGCCCTTTTAAGAGATAGTAGCTTTCTGTAGAAAGTACTATAAAAAAAGTTAAGAGGACTGGATTACATTCCAACATGATGCTACCTACCTCACTAGAGCCAGAGGATCTTTAGCCTCTCTGGGGTTCATTTTTCTCATCACTATAATAGAAGGCTTGGCCGTAGATCATCTTTAGAATCTGTTCCTTTTCAAAACTCTATCAGAAATCATATCATCTGTAACATAATGCTTATAAGAACACTTCCATTTCTTCTAAGACATTTAGTATTTCCCATTAGTAAAATAACGGTTTAGAGAGATTTCATGGAGATTACATATTTTCATATAATTCATGAAATTTAGTATTTTAATAATGTGCATAATGAACTTGGGTATGGTCAGTAAACATTGAATTAAATGTATGCTACTTTAGCTATTGTGCCTCTTTCTTTTTATAGCCAGGAGAAGGGGTGACAAAGAGAGTACCAGTGTATGCTTAGGTATTATATAACAGACGAAATGATCAAGCTTTCTGGTGGCAAGAACGAAACTTTATAAATGTTTTCTGCTGCTACTGTAAAACCTCTAACAATAAAAAGAAATACTCTCATAATTTCTTCAAGGTATAAATACTAAAATCTTCCATGGAAAACTTTCAGGAAGGAAATAGGAGCTTTTGTTATATAGATGGAACTAAGAAATGTGAATCTAATAAATGAGGAACATTTGTAAACTTGGTTATTCTCTTCCTATCTGGAAATCACTCGTTATTTTCCCACCTTTTCCTCCATTTTTCTCTGGTATAGCTATTGTTCGCACATATGAAATAGAAATGCAACACACACAGGTAAGCAGTCCTTCTTTCTGTACCCATGGCAGGCATAACTAATCAATCACAGTTGTTTTTCCCTTAAGAGCTCCACTGCAGCCATGCCGTCTTTGTCAATGCAGCATCTCACACGGTCACTATGTATCAGAATTGGCACATTATACTTAGTTGCCTCCCACAAACTAAAGATAAAGTAAATCTCTAGTAGTATGGTTTTCTAAGTACTGTCATAACTTCCCCCACCACCCCCATGCACTGACTATACAGTTCATTGCATCGTTCAAAAATTTTCTGTTTCAAATTATTGTGAGGGCAAAGATAGGTACAAGGAAAGAGACCATGATTATAAAAGACGGAACACACACAAAAAAGAGTAACATATACATTTCTTTTCCCCTGAATGTTTAAACACTCTATCAAGCACCCACTCTGTACCTAGCCCAGTGGAGATGCGCTTTCAAAACCCTTTATTTCATTTCTCCTTTTATTCAACACCGTCTCGTTAGCACCTGCATTTTACCCCTGAAACTAACTCTTAAGAGATTTGGGGGGAAAGAGTGAGGTAACAATTGAAGGCCTTTATGTACCAGGACTGTGCTAAGTAGTTTATTCTCACTATTTCATTTAAGTTTTTAACCACCCTATGAGGATTTGCATTATCCCTACTTTATAGACATGGAAATTAAAGCTCATCAAATTAAAGTAACTTATCCAAGGTCAAAAAGCTATTGAGAAGTAGAGTTGGGATATAAACCCAGCTTTATTTGTCTCCAAGCAATGCTCTTTCCACTATACAAAATTGCCTCTATAAAAGGCCTCAGACATTTGGCATTCCTCATAGTAACAGATCAGCAAACTGAATCTTAGGAACATATGCTACCATCTATAAGCAGAGAATAGGAAGTGTCCCGCCATGCCATTCCCTGGACAAATTGCTTAACTTGCCCTCTTGCGTTTAGCATCAGTCCACTAGAAAAGTAAAAGAAATAGTCGAAGGAGAAAAGAAAGCCAGGAAAAAGAAATTAAACTCAATTCAAGATATTCTCACTGATAGTATAAGACTTTGATACGTGCGTATATATGTGTTTAAAGAAAAGAATATATAGATATAGAAGTTCCACATAGGAGCTGCATATACTTACTATTAAGAACGGAAATATATGTATGCCAAATTCCAATGTATAACTTTTCCCAAAAAAAAAAAAGAGATGATCTGTTCAAATAAACCTCCCAAATAATTTCTAAATGCTAAAGGAGAGATACATATCGTTAGTTAAGTATTTAATATTTACTCTTGCTAGAGCATTAGCTTTAGTTAATTTTAACAGAAAGGATAGTGGAATTGTATTTTTATAGCCTATACAGTCATTTTATGATGCTTTAGGGCCTTTTGTATACTGTAACCTGTAAAAATATTTTCATGCTTTTTTATCAGGCATAAACTATAATTTTGCTACTTCAAATGGTAAATGGAAAGATGTGCATTTTCATTGTGAATTAATGGCATTGGTTATAAATGTGATTTATGTAAGAATTCAACTAATACAATACACTCTTGATCAGATATGCAAACCTTTGTGTGTATCACTTTTCCTATGGAAAAGGATAAGAACACATCATACAGTAACCAACTTTGCAATAATTTCTAGGGATAGTCTGCTTGAGGAATGATGTGTTGGATAGATTAAATTTCAATGACGATATGTGTTTGAACTTATAATAAAGGAAAGTGAAAATTTTTAAAAATCATCTCAATAACTCTGGCAAAAATAATTATCATATTCAAATCAATAATGGAGATAAAAATATTTAAAGACCATTTCTCTTCTGCTTTTTTCCAGAGAGTATAAGTTTTATGTTCATTGATGTTTATATGTGTTGAAATATTCTTTAAAACTTTCCAATGTCACATATTAATAAATACTAAATTATTCTGCTAATATAATTAATAATGGCTCAATGAAAAATCAGAGAGCTGGACAATGACTAGGAATGACAGAAGGAGAATTGATGCCTTTGAGCTGTGGTGTTAGAGTATTGAATATACAAGAGATTGAGAGTGTTCACAGCTTCACTTTGCTCGGCTCCACAGTCAACACTCTTGGTACCAGCAGTCAGGAAATCAAAAAGCGTATCGCGATGGGAAAGACTGCCGTTAGGGACCTCTCAAAGGTACTCAGGAGCATCAGTGTCTCTCTGGAGACTAAGATGCGCCTGATACAGGTCATGGTATTTGCAATCGCTTGTTATGCATCAGAGTTGGACAATGACTAGGGAGGACAGAAGGAGAGTGGATGCTTTAGAGCTGTGGTGCTGGAGAAGGGTACTGAATGTACCCTGGACTGCCAGGAAAACAAACAGATTCATCTTGGAGAGGATTAAACCAAGCTACTCCTTGGAGGCAAGAATTCTGGGGCTTCGTCTGACATATTTTGGACAGGTTTCCAGGAGGGACGGGTCCTTGGAGAAGGACATCATGCTTGGGAGGGTGGAGGGACAGCACAGGAGGGGAAGACCCTCTGTGAGATGGATTGATTCAGTGACTGGGGTAATCGGGATGGGTGTGTCAGAGGCGGTGTGGTTGGCGCAGGATAGAGCAGGGTTTAGAGCTGTTGTGCATAGGGTCGCTATGAGTCGGAAACGACTCGATGGCACATAACAACAACAACAAGGACAGCTAAGAAAACCAACAGTTTCATCCCAGAGGGGGTGAAACCAGGCTGCTCCTTAGAGGCAAGGATTCTAAAGCTTTGTCTGACATACTTCGGGCATGTTGCAAGGAGGGACCAGTCCTTGGAGAGGGACATCATGCTTGGGGGGATTGAGGGACAGCACAGGAGGGGAAGACCCTCAATGAAATGAGATGGATTGATTCAGTGACTGGGGTAATGGGAGTAGGTGTGTCAGAAATAGTGAGATTGGCACAGGATAGGGCAGAGTTTAGGGCTGTTGTACATAGGGTCTCTATAAGTGGCAGGCGACTCCACGGCACATAATGACAACAGAATAATTTCTAATAGTTGTATGAAAATATTAAGAATCAAAAGATCATGTTTCACAAACCTGGAGGTTTCTAACATTTTTATTAATACCATTTCATAAATACATACCAATTTCATTTTTATTTTGTTGTTTCCCACTTTAAGGAAGGAATTGCTTGTTAATGAGACCTTCCCACGATAACCTCATGAGTTTTCATCTCTCTGAGTTGCAGGGATACCCCCAAAGTAGTCTGAAAAACCCTAGTTCCTTTCCTACACTGGCTTATGCAGATCAAGGGACAAGTCTCATAGAATGAATTATGTTCCCCCAAAAGCCAAGCATATAATATAATGATACAAGGTGAAAATTGTGTAGTGATCCCTCAAGATTAGATAAGCAGAACTGTGAAAGGATTAATGGTGAAATGCAATGCCACTCACAATCTTGATTCTATGAAAAAGGATTTCCTCAGAATATAGCCTGTAAAATACCTCATGGGCTCAGAAAAGATAAAAAGAAGGTAAGCTGACAGTAGGAAACCCAAGTACCACCAGGAAAAATGCTGAGTCGAGTGTGGGTTTTTTGGACAGAGGTGTTTGTTTGCATGTGGAAATTCCTCAACACTGAGGAAAGCCAGAACACGTAGCACTTTCCAAGGAATGCTGGGCCTCCAGATGGTGACAAGCTAGGACCGACCTCAGAACTGACAGAGAGAATAGGCCATTTGTTATTAGGTGCCTTCTAGTTGCCTACAACTAGTAGTAACCCTGTGAACAAGAGATCTGAACCTTGCCCTGTTATCTTAAATCATCCTCACAATCTCCAACATTACTAGTGTCCACTGTTTTAGTTCCTATGTCAGCTCATTTCTTTGAGGATCTTCCTCTGACTATCCACTTATCCCAGCATGATAATAACATGCTCAAAGTATGTGAGACAAAGTTTTACCATTTTTGTCTCTAAGGAACATGTTGGTTGATTGATCTTCTTTCAAGACAGACTTGTTTGTTCTTTTGACAGTCTATGGGATAGTCAGTACTTTTCTCCAACATAACTCAAAGACAATGATTTTTCTTCTGTCATCCCTATTAATTGCTTAATTTTCAGATGTATAGGAAGCAATTGAAAACACCATGGCTTGGATCAGATGCACCTTAGTCTTTAATATTATATCTTTTCTCTTTAGCACTTTGGAGAGATCTTGACAGCAGATTTCCCTAATGCAACACATCTTTTGATGTTGATTGTGGCTCCAAGTAAAATGAAGTCATTGACAACTTCATTCTTTTCACTATCTACCATACGCTGCTATTGATCCAGCAGTAAGGACTTCTGTTCTCTTGATGTTGAGATGTAACTTATGTTAAAGGCTGTAATCGTTGATCTTCTACAGCAAGTGCTTCAAGTCCTCTTCACTTTTTGCAAACAAGGTTGTGTCATACATAAAATGCAGGTTGTTGATGAGTCTTCCTCCAATCCGGATGCCATCTTTTTCCTCATATAGTCCAACTTCACAAATTACTTGCTCAATATGTAGATTGGATAGATATGGAGAAAGGATAGGACTCTAACACACACCTTTCCTGATTTTAAACCCTTGTTCTATTTTGACAACTGCTTGTTCTATTTTGACAACTGCTTCTTGTTCTATCTATAGGTTTTAAAGAGCACAATTAAATATTCTAAGATTCTTCTCAATGTTATCGATAATATGTTATGATCCACAGAGTCAAATGCCTTTTAGTCAATATGCATAGACAAATGCAGAGTCAATAGGGCACAAGTAAACATCTTTCTGGAATTCCCTGCTCTCATTTCCCTAGAACAGTCTCCCTGAATTTGGACTTTCCTAAGCTGTGAGAGAGTAAATTTCTTTAAAAATGTACACTTCTAGTATCTCTGTTACGGCAGCACTAGATAACTAAGATAGCAAGGAAGAGAATACTCATTTCAGGACCAAATTCCTGTAGTTCTATCAAATCTGCCTTACAGCATTATGAGCATAGGCTTTATCATTACATCATTATGAGTGTTGTCATTATGATGAAGTCATAACCCTTTACTGGAGAGCCTTATTCTTGCTGCCCCAGACCACGGAGAGTCTGCAGTTCTCTAGACTGGAACCCTCAGTCACAGAGGATTTTTCCTAACCTACCGTGCCTCCAATATAGAGAGAGATCAGTTGGCCTAGTGGAGAGAAAGTGATGCTACCAAGCCAAAGGTGGGTGACTTCTAACCCTCAGCCCTCAGGCCTGTTTTTCATTGTTTTTGTTCAAACATTCTTCTAGGTAATGTAGCTTTGATGTGTCCACTTGCTGTACAGAGGTAACTTGTGGTTGCTGTGAAGCAGAACACTGTGACACTGATGTGTCAAATGTGTTAATGGTTACACATGGTGGACAGTGTGGGGTAGAGCTCCCTGATTAAGACAAGCTTAAAAGTAGAGTGGCATCCACTTCCGTAATAGCTTGCCTCCAGAAACCCTATGAACCTGGAGAGAGGATGAAAATCACACAAGTGTTGAGGGCTTTCGTTCATAGGGTCGCTATGAGTCACCTACGACTCAACAGCACTTAACAACGACAACAACAACCTTGAATACAGACATACCATAGGAGACTGGGCAGAGGGATATTTTCTTTTTCTGACGCTCTGTAACTGAAGGAATATCAGAGGGAGAAAAGTGGCAGAGGGGACTCAGGAGGGTAGATCAGTGCTTCAGACTTACCTCAAAAGTGCCCCAGATCTCACTGCAAGAGTGGAATCTCAAGAGTTCTCTGGAATATTAAATATTCATCAAAAACCAAGCACTACATTTTCAACATTTGACTGAATAGTAAAAATGTGGGTTTTTTTCTCATCTCTCCTCTTGAATTGCTCTGTTTTCCATAGCATTAAATTTTGGCTCCAATGAAGTCAGTTTGCAATATAGTGGAAAGAATTCTTTGTACTTAATCTGTGCCTTTCATTCCCTCTTAATCTAACCATAAACTAAATGGATTCATAAAATGTTTATAGAGGGTAATAAAGTGATGGTTTTAATATAAAAGTTGCTTATGTAATTAAGCATGCATTCTATGACATCCTATGTAATTTAAAGGGCTTTGCATGCAATTAACAAATACTTATATCTATTTTCTTTCTCCCTTCATTAATGACAAATGATAAAACAAACAAATTTAAAAATGGAAAATTTTTTGCCAATGTTAAGTTCCCACAATTTGAAAATTCAAGCTGCAGATGTTGCTAAAGACTTTATCTTTTTCTTGGAAATGTGCCATCGAGTTTAATTAGAGTTCTATTTTGTGTTCCTTTTCTTTCACTCTTGTCTCTCTAAGTCTCTCCCTCCCCTCCACCCCATTCTCTCTACCCACTTCCCTAATCCCTAGTTATTTGGAGTCAATTCTATGAGATGTTTCAAAATGGCATATATGAGATAAAGGAAGACACTAATCATCATAAAAGGAGAGAAAGTGGCCATTTTTGTAATCCTAGAACTATTATGTTATAAGTTATCTTGAAAGTACCATTACTTAAAAGCTCACTATGACCATTCGAAACTATCATGATGGTCACGGCATTGTACTAACTTTTCTAACCTTTTCGAAGTGAAAATGGAAAATTCTGCTTGAAGATTAACATGATCTGATTTTTTCCCCCAAACTTTACTGTAAAGAGAATTGGAAGTGATCTAATCTTTATTGTTCTAGCATTTTATCTCTTGACTGTCAAAAGATGATTTCTTACTCTGAAATGAGCCGCTCTCTATTATATTTCATGTTAACATTTCAAATCAAGTAGAAGTGATGATGTTCATGTTTTCCAAGATAATTTAGAGAAGCAGTCACTGAACTGTATTTCTCCAAGTTCATTTAGCAGCAAATATTGATGACTGTAGACTGAGGTTATATAATTTTACAAGGGGTGATAATGGTTCTTTAAGTAAATTAACTTGGGGGACTTTCCCCCCTATCTACAGCACACTATTTTAAGATAGAATTTCTAAAAGATAGTTTTAAAAGTATCCATCAGCATTTTCTCTAAAAACATGAGACTGAAATGATACCAGTGAACAATAGACTAGAAAGGTATTAGATAAAGTATGATGAATTGCTTGGTGAGCTTTTCTTCTGTTTGTAAGCCATAAGTGTGGAGTAGGGATAATTCTGTAGTTCTTTCTTACACACTCTCTGTGTTGGAGAAAGTAGTCCAGGAAGATGGAAGATGAAATTTCCTGCCTCAGCACGGCAGAGCAAAGGAGACTTGAGAGGACAGTTAGGGTAACTGGTTTAATTAGGTGAAAACGGCATTTTCTTACTTTCCTATAGTCTTTGGCTCACTTCACTGTTGCTATTTCTGTGGAACATAGAATATTTCCCTAGTCCACGAACTGTAATTATAATAATAATTTCCTTTTTTCTGCGAGACAGTCTCTCTTGGACATCACGCCAGCACTTTAAGCTCAATTTATTCACAACCAAAGTCAATTATTCCTCCTTGGAAACGTGCACTACATCCTGTGTGTCCATCTCATACAATCACTCTACTTTTCTTAAATTCAGTTATAATAAGAAATTTGGGGAAATCTCCCATCTCCTTCTCGCTGAATTTCTAGCATCTGCCAGTGCTGCTGTGTCTGTTGTATATACTCCTACTTTTTCATTTATTCCCCCACTACTGAAGTCATCTTCTATTCTGAGCATCCAACTTCTGAAATCTTGTTTCCCCAAGCTGTGCCCCTCTGTCTTGAAGACTGTTTCTCAAGCACCTAGTCTAGATTAGGTCACCTTGCCAGAAAAGACTAGTCTTTTAAGCATTCCCAGAAAACTATTCAAGTTCAACAAGTAACAATTTAAAAATTCCATGCAATGATTCTGTCCTGTCTTTTAGGTCATTATCTCAGTCAGTAGAGAGTTGTACTGCTAACTTAAAGGTGAATCCATCAACAACTCCTCAAGAAAGATGAACAATGTCTTCCTGTGGGATTTACAGCTTAGAAAACTCAGTGGAGGGTTTAAAACTGTGTTGGTCGCAACTTGACAGTGATGAGTAATTTGGAAGGGAGTGGGAGGAGTGTGCATATGGAGGATGAGGAGAAGTTAACAATCTGTGAGGTCAGCTATGAGTTGGTTCCAACTGATGGCAATGAGTTAAGAGTTCCTTTTCTGCCTCTAGAAATGTTAATCATGCCCCTAATACACCACTCCCTCACCCTCCTCTGCCTTTGTGGCCCCTTTAGCTTACAAATTATAACGCATTGCTGTTGAGTCAGAAGTGACTCATGGCTGATCCTCCAGTCATTTCCTGAGGCTGTAAATTCCATGGTAGAAGACTCTGCCTCTTTCTTCTTTGGAGTAGCTGGTAGACTCAAACCAGTAGAGAGGTTCAACCTTTGGCTTAGCAGTGCAGCTCCCTATGGGCTCAGCCACCAGAGCTCACAAAAACTTCTTTTTTATTGTCCCCCAAACTTTGGTTAATGGATCTCTGGTGGCTTAGTGGTAAGGAGTTCCCCTACCAACCCAAAGGCATGTAGCTTGGATCCACTAGCTGCTAAACAAAGAGAAAGATGAGTAATCTCCTCCCATGTGATTTACTACCTCTGAAAACCTGGTGGAGGGCCAGCTATCAGTCACTTCCAACTTGACACAGATTGCAACCAGCTTTTGGTTCTTGCCTTTTAATGTAATTGACTCCATATGTATGACCCGACATCACGAAGTCTTCAAAATAGGTCTTTTCTTCTGTCCTCCCGTAGCGCTTTCCCCTCTACTACTGAATTCAGCTGTGAATATATAGGACTCCATATGTAATTACATATGTGATTCTAGATATGATTTCAAATTGCAAATTTGGCTTTCCCATTCATTATTCTATCCTTCAAACATTTTCTGGGTTCCTGTCCCAGCCACTATTCTAGATACTAATAAAATGAAAACCTCGACCTAGTAAATGATAAAAACCATGGTGAGATAAGTATAAGAAGAAAGTCCAAAGGGCAGAGCATAGGGAGACAGTATGATAAGCCCCAGACCTACATTCAGGTTTAAGGTCTGGATCTGCTATGTGACAATTAGCAAGTTTCCTGGTTTGGGTTACACTGTCATCATTTGCAAGCCCCATGCCACCTAGATTTCTATAAGTATCAAAATGAAATTGTTTAATAATTTTCCGCATGCCCCACCAGCTCCACTATCCATTTTTTTTTCTCCCTATTCTTTGCATCTCATTCAGAGACTGACCTCCAAAGGCTGCAATTTACCCTTTGGCTTCCAGTGGAGTTGGATCATTGAAGAGCACCAGCAGGGGATCAGAGAGAGAAGGAAAAGAGTTGGTTGTAATGTTTATTTCCCCAGCCCCCTCCCTACAGGCTGCCTCGGGCTGACTGAGTTCTTTGGCTGAAGGTCACAGTTCCTAGACAGGAACTTTCTCCAGATAGCCTGTCTCCCGGTTCTACTAATAACTCTCTTTTCTTGCTCCTTCAGACTTAGGGGTGGTCAGACCTCAGGGCAACTGGCCCAAGGTGCTGCGAAAGTTGCCCACACTTTACAGAGTCCCTTAGTAAAGGGACTCCTCAGATTCCCCAAGGTAAAGTCACTTCCCTGCCAAGACTCTGACTGATAAAATGGCTTTTCACGTTTTCACTTGCTGTCTAAATGCAGGGTATTACTCATTTATCCCTGCACAGTGCTTTACACAAAGTAGATTGCTGCCATTAATAACAAAAGGTGAATGAATGTATGAAAGAAAGAGTGAATGAATGATCCCGCTGCTTTCCACTTTAGTTACATTCTGATCCCAGGGAATCTATCCTTGTCACTTTGATTGGATTTTGTAATGTTCTATTTTGATTTAGAAGGTCCCTTGTTTCCTTGGAATTCCCTCTCTCCTAGGAGGACGTTTCTGCATATTGTTCTTAATCAGATCTTGCATTTTAACTTAAGAAGGTTATTAAGCTTGTTTATAATTTCTAGATATTCTCTACTTCTACTGGCTTTTCACAATCACATAGCCTTGAAATGGATTGTTTATTTGTTTATATGTTAGCTTATCAGTATAAGCAGATCATTTCCTTAGTACATAGTAACCAGGAACATTTTCAAGGAATCGGTAGTTCAGTGTGGTTTTTAAAACTAACTCCTTCTAATGCCTCCTTTTCTAGTAGAAAGCCTAGCCAACGAATGCACAATTGGGTAGCCTAACTGATTGATAAAAATAAAAACAAATCAGGAAAGTCGGTAGTTTATTATCTTGATGTGCTCAAAGCACAGCAGATTAAACTGTTATATTACATTTTTTCAAACAATTAGTCCTTGTGGCCTGATTTCTCACCTATGAAATAAGAGTGTGTTGTGTTTTTTTTTTCCTTTTTGCTACGGCAGCTTCTGAAGTTTACGATTTACCAATGAGACTCTGACCCACAGAGCTGTCTCTAGAAAGCATATTTTTGAGTAAACATATTTCATAGTGTGCCTGGGTACTACGTAGGTATTATTCATTAGCAAATAATTGCACAACTGGAATTCTTAATTAAAATTTGTGATGAGAAATGAATCTGTTTATTCTGTAATTATAGCCCAGAAATTCAGAACATATTGGGTAGTTTATAAGCACAATTCCAAAAGCTTCGGATGGAGCAGAGAAGCTTACAAAGCCTTTAAACAGGAACTCTTGGAGGAAACATTCACACAGACATGTACTATTGAGCAAGATTTAAAGGCAACCTTGGAACACACCAAAAAGACTATTCTGGAACTATTCTTTGCAGTCCTTCTGGATCATTCAGGATTTTTGAGAAAATATCTCGGCTAAAGAGATATTTTTTTTTTCTTTTTTCTTTCTTTCAGCTTCTTAATTGTAACACAGATTCAGGCTATGACAAACTCGTGAGACTCCTGTTTTAAGCATTCCTTAAAATATAAGCTGAAGTGATCTTTTCTGGTCTCACCCATGTAGTCTTCCAGAAGATTGCCACATACAACTGTAAAATGGAACAGATATTATTTAACTTCTTTGCTCAGTGAGGCCATTGTGGCATGAAAGTGTGCTATGAAAATGCACAGACTTAAAAAAGAAAAGAAAATGCATAGACTTGTAGGCCACCATGAGATGCAATCACGTCGATGGCAGAGAGTCTGGGTTTGAACAGCCATCTAGATATTACTCTTGGTCTCTAATTGTCTTGAGTTAAAGGGGAAGGAAACAAAAGATTCAAAGAAGAAACGAACCCACAGGATAACAGCTCAAATGACCCACAGCCTCTTCTCACCCAAGACCAGGAGAACTAGATGGTGTCCAGCACCTGTTGACAATTCTGACACAATGGAAGGCTGAAGAGAGAGCAAGAGATAAAATACAGGACAAAATTCAAGTTTCTAAAAAAGGCCAGGTCTTCCAGATCAAAAGCTGCTAGAGGAATCCCTGAGGCTTTCCCCCTAGGAATTTAGAACTGAAGCAATTTCTAGAGAGCACCTTTTAATGGTTGGCTTTTTTTTTCTTCTTTTTTTCTGGTCTCTTAAGCAATTAACTATGTGAGATCAGTCAACAATCACTGCGAAGTAAAGATGACAGACCAGAAAAGGAAGGGAAGCTAGATCAATGCAAACAGAGCAAACAAAAAGAATTCTAAATCAATGCAAACAGAGCAAACAAAAAGAATTCTAATCTAACCCATTGTAAAATTGTAACCAGTATCACAACAATATGTAAAAAACTTAAATGGGTTTAGTTGAATGTGCAAATAGAAAATAAATTCATAGATGTTATTTTTTTTTTAATGTGCTAACTAACGACAGATTATAAGGCCAGTGTTTGAAGGATTTAAGGATGAGGACTTGGGCAGGATTAGCTGTGAAACCATAGACTAGAAAAACCACACATTTCTCTCAAGCCTCAGGCCCAATTCCCTTCTAAACATAAATGAAACCCCCACTCTTTTCATTGCTAAGTCAGTAAGCCATATCCGAGACCTAAGTTTACCTGCCCTCTAAACCAAATGTTTATCCTTATATGCCCCTGGTCCTTGCTACTTCATCATAGTGCAGTTAGATACTTAGAAGTTTAGACAAAAACCAAAAACAAACAAACAAAAATCCCAAACTTCTTGTTACTGAATCCATTCTGACTCATGTTTTTTTCTGGGTAGAACTTAAACTTTCCAAGCTGTGACCTTTAGGAAGCAGATTGTCAGCACTTTCTTCTGATGAACTTCTGGAAAAGCTTGTGACCCACCAGTCTTTCTGGTAGTAGCACAGTGGTTAAGTGGTTTTACCATCTATTATTAGAGCTGGCCATTAAAGGTATTCATTGTTAATTTTTATCCCAAAATATCAACTTCTCCCCACCCTCCCTATATACACTATCCCCAATCCCTTCCAAATTCTTCATTGACTTAAAACCAGAACTCACTCATACAATTGAATTCAAGGCTGTAAATCACACGGGAGAGGATTGCTCATTTTCCCCCCATAGAGCCACAGGTTGATCTGAACAGCCAGAGAAGAGTATCCTTTGGGTTAACAAGGCAATTCTCTATTAACTTTGCAACCAGAGTCTTCTTCCAAATTAGAAGTATAATTCTAAAAAGATTACATTTATATTTGATTCCATGTCAAGATAGGTGATGGAATAGAGTAAGGAACTTATCAAACAACATCAATAATATTGTCATTGTTATGCGCCTTCAAATTGCCTGCAACTCAAAGCGACACTAGGCACAACAGATCTGAATCCTGCCATATCCTGAGACAGGCTCATCCTCTCTGACAGAACCTATTCCACTTCTCCAGTTACTGAGTCAATCCATCTCATCCTGGGTCTTCCTCCCCTGTGCTGTCCCTCCACCCTTCCAAGCATGATATTCTTCTCCAAGGACTGGTCCATCTTGGCCAAATGCTCAAAGTATGTGAGATGGAGCTTTAAAATTTTTGCCTTCAGGGAACAGCTTGATTTCACCCTCTCCAGGACTAACCTGTTTATTCTCCTGGCAGTCCACAGTATGCTCAACACTCTTCTCCAGCACCATAACTCAAAGGCTCTGATTCTTCTTCTATTATCCTTAGTCATTGTCCAGATCTCTGATGCACAACAAGTAATTGCAAAGACCATGGCCTGTATCAAGCACATCTTAGTCACCATACTGACATCATTGCTCTTCAGTACTCTAGAGAGGTCCCTGACAGCAGACTTTCCCAATGAAATCAGTCTTTTGATTTCCTGACTATTGGTGCCATGAATGTTGATTGTGGAATCAAGCAAACAAAAATTGTTAAGAATCTCAATCTCTTCTCCATCTATCATAAAGCACCCACTTGGCCCAGAGGTGAGAATCTGTTTTCTTGATATTGAGCTTCAATCAATATTGAAAACTATAGTTCTTGACCTTCATGTCCCCTGCAGTTTCAGGATGCAAGTTTGTGTCACCTGCATAAAGAAGGTTGTTGATTAGTCTTCCTCCAATCCTGATGCCACATTCCTCCTCATAAAGTCCAGCCTCCCTAATGATTTGTTCTGCATATAAAAAAGTATGGAGATAAGATACATCCTTGACACACACCTTCCCTAATCCAAAACCATGCAGTTTCCTTGCTCTGTTCTGGCTTCCTGACCCAAGTATAGGTTTTGCATTACATATAAATATCTAGCTGAAGTTTATTGGAAAAAAAAAATGCCAGAACGGTACATTCACAGGAAGCTGACAGAAATGAAGGATATAGTTGCAGATGGATCATGGCTGAAATCAGAGACTCTCTACGCAAAGGCATTTGACTAAGTGGATCATATAGTAAGCTATGAATAAAATTGAGAAGAATATGAATTCCAGAACCTTTAATTGTGCTCAGGAAGTTCTGATACCATAGCAGATAAGGAGTTGTGCTGCTAAGATGGACAATCTATTCGTGTATGATTTACAGTCTCTGAAACTCCTTAGATAGTCAGCTGTGAATCAGTTCTGAGTCAATAAAAATGAGTTGTGTTTCATTTCACTCATGAAACTTTTAATTGTACTGATGGAAAGCATTCATAAACCAAAAAGTTGTTATCCAAACGAAACAAGGGAAAACAACATGGTCTAAAATCTCCATGTCTATTCGGTTTGTATGTTGAGCAAATCATTCAAGAAGCTGGACTATATGAAGAAGAATGCAGCATCCTGTTTGGAAGAAATCTTAACAAACTGTGTTATGTAGATGATACAATCTTTGTGTAGAAAGTGAAGAGTACTTGAAGCACCTGTTGTAGAAGATTAAGGACTATAACTATAACTTGCCACTTAACAGCAAGAAATTAATATCCTCTTCACTTCACCAATAGGCAGAATTATGATGGAAGAAAGATTGGTATGCCAATGATTTAATTTCATTTGGAACCACAATCAATACTCGTAGTAACAGCAGTCAAGAAATCAAAAGATCATCTTGCACTGGGGAAATTGTCAAGGATTTCTTGAAAGTGTTAAAGAGCAAGACTAAGTATGTCTGTTTAAAGACTATGATGTAGCTCATCACCCAAGTCATGGTATTTTTAATTGCTTCCTATGTATGTGAAAGGTGGATAATGAATAAGGAAGACCAAAGAAGAATTAATGCCTTTGAATTTTGTTCTTGAACTTCTCTTTGATTGCCAAAAAACCCCAAATAAATCTGTCTTGGAGAAAGTATTACCAGCATGTTCCTTAGAGGCAAGGTTGGTGAAAATTCATTCACACTTTACACAAGGAGGCACCAGTCCTTGGAAAAGGACATCATGCTGAGGAATGTAAAGGATTATAAAAAAAGAAGATCCTCAATGAGATGGATTGACACCATGACTAAGACAATGGGATTGAGTGTTGGAATTATTGTGAAGATGGCACGGAATAGGGAAAGGTTCAGATCTGTTGTTCATATGTTTTCCACTCAACAGCACCTAACAACAATAGTTTTCATATTGGCACTAATGTTTTTGTTGTTGGTATTAGGAGTTTTGAGTTGACTGTGACTCATAGAGAGACCTTATGAACAACAGATTAGCACCTTTTCCTGATAAGAACAGATATTACACTTGATCTTAGCCAAAAGGCTGAGCATGCTGTGGATAATTGAAAAGTTGGTGGTTCAAAACTACCAGTTGCTTCATGGGAGAAACATATGCCAGAACCTTATCCTATCTGGCTCCATCACCATGATCTCTGTCAAGTTGAGCTCACTATGTCAATCCATCTTGTTGAGGGTCTTCCTCTCTTTCACTGGCCCTCTACCTTTCACAGCTTGATGTCTTTTTTCAAGAACTGGCCCCTCCTGGCAAAGTATGTATGCCCAAAGTATGTGAGATGCAGGGTCACTGTCCTTGCCTCTAGTGCAATCAAAGCCACTTTGATTGTTCTTCCTTCAAGACAGACCTGTTTGTTGTTTGTTTGTTGGTTTGTCCATGGATACTCACTACTCTTCTCCAACACCACAGTTCAAAGGTATTATTAATTCTTCTGCAATCCTTATTCACTGTCACATTTTCAGATCCATAAGAAATAATTGAAAAGATTGGATTAGATGCACCTTAGTTTTTAAATTGACATCATTGCTGTTTAGAATTTTTGAGAGGTCCTGGACAGCAGATTTCCCCAATGTCACACATCTTTTGATTTCGTGACTACTCTACCATGGGTATTGATTATGAATCCAAAGAAAATTAAAACATTGATAACTTCAATCTTTTCTCCTTCAATCTTTTTTCCATCTATGATGATGTTGCCTATTTGTCCAATGGTGAGATGTAATCTCTATCAAAGGATGTCATCTTTGATCCTCTACAATGAGTGCTCTCCACTTTCTGCAAGTCAGATTTTTATTTCTGTGTAACAGGTTGTTTATGTATCTATCTCTAATCTTGATGCCAGATTCTTCTTCATATAGTCCAGCATCTCAAAAAATTTTCTCCCCATTCAGATTGAATAGGCATTGAAGAAGGATATAATAAACTCTCCATAATGGTTAGAATTTTATCTATACAACAGATAGTTGTATAGGGAAAATATGTATTATTGGAAAGAGGGAGTCATTTGGTGGCATGAACAGGTAACAATCTCAGCTGCTAACCAAAAGGTTATAGCTTTGAGTTTGCCCAGAAGTGTCTTCAACAAAATACCTGCTCATCAATTTCTGAAAAATAGCCCTTGAAAACACTATGTTGTTGTTGTTGTTATGTGCCGTCGAGTCGCTTACGACTCATAGCGACCCTATGTACAACAGCCCTAAACTCTGCTCTGTCCTGTGCCAATCGCACTGTCTCTGACACTCCCATCCCAATTATCCCAGTCACTGAATCAATCCACCTCATAGAGGGTCTTCCCCTCCTGCGTTGTCCCTCCACCCTCCCAAGCATGATGTCCTTCTCGAAGGACGGGTCTCTCCTCACAACATGTCCAAAGTATGTTAGATGGAGCCTCAGAATCCTTGCCTCCAAGGAGCCACCCGGTTTAACCCTTCCCAGAATGAATCTGTTTGCTTTCCCAGCAGTCCATGGTACTCTCAAAATGATGTATGTGTATCAGTCTTACTCTGATACATGTTAATCAAGATCATCTCAGTGACAATTAGAGAGAGAGAAAAAGGGATTTAGAAATATGAATATAATTCAGCATCCTATTTTTTTAGAAGAACACAGATGACAGTAGTGGTTTCTGGCAAAAAAAAATTCACTATCTGTAGCTCTGTTATAGGGAACTCTGGTGGCCTTATCAATAGATAGTTAGGTTGTGAACTCAAAAGCAAACAGTTCAAATCTACTGCACTGTGGTAGAAAAGTGAGCAGTCTCCTCCAGTGTAATGTACAGCCTTTGTGCCCTGACTGGATGGTAATGAACAACAGTGAACAGCTCTGTTATTGTAACTGCTGTGTGCTATTAGTTGGATTCTGACTCACAGTGACTCTATATGAATTAGGAGAATTGCCTCATTAGGTTTCCTAGCCTAAAATCTTTACAGGCACAGATAACCTGGTCTTTTTCCACTCCTCTGAACTGTGAATAGGTCTGAACTACTGACTCTTTTTTTAGTTAGTGAGCAAATATTTTAACTTTTGTGCCACCACCACCAACAATCTATATAAGCTTTTATCTAGGGAGTATTCAAAGATTAAGGTTTGTTAGTTTTTGGTTTTTGGGTTGTTGTTTTTTTTTGAGGGTAAGAGAGCAATCAGATGGCTCTAACCACTAATTGAAATCTTCGTAGCTGTAGAAAGAGCAAGGGAAGAAAAAAAAGTCAGCTATATCTGATTTCCATTGGCTCCACAAAGGAGACCTGTCCCCATCAACATTATCAGCAACACAAAATTAATTACTGTGAAGTATTAAAATCAAAATTAATTACTATGAAGTCAGTATGTCTGTCCCCTACACTCTTTCACCTCTTTTAATCATCCCAACACCAACCTGAATGCTTTATTGACTCCAAAATCCATTGCAGTAGCTCAAAGACCACATTGAACCATATCAGGAAAGTAAAAAAGTTTAGCACACCGGTTAGTTGTTGTTGTAGTTGTTACATATTGTTGAGTCGCCTGCGACCCATACGACCTTATGTACAGCAATTCTGAACCCTACCTTGTCCTGAGCCAGTCTCACCAATTCTGATACACCAACCCCTATTGCCCCAATCACTTTATCAATCCATCTGATCCGGGGTCTTCCTCCCCAAGGCTATCCCTTCACTCTTCCAAGCATCATCTCTTTCTCCAAAGACTGATATTTCCTGGTCACATGCCCAAAATATGTGAGACAGAGCTTAAAAATCCTAGCCTCTAAGGAAAGACTTGGTTTTACCCTGTCTAAGACAGATGTATTTGTTCTTTTGGCATTCTCAGAATATAATCACACAGTCAAGACAGCTACTGATATGTGCTAGCAAGTTCCTCAGTCTTAAACCTTTAGGCTTTAGCCCAGTATTACAAATCTCTCAGTCCTGCTAATTATGGCTCCCCCTTTCCCCACTCCAAATTCCTCCAACAAACTTGGGCAAAGGTTCTTTGCTCTGGGTTCCGTAGGATGTAGTAGTCCCAAGGCCAGTTCCATCTGTTGGATCTCTGGTCCTCTGCTTTGGCCATTGTTTCTGCTGCTGTAGGTCTAGCTAGTGCAAAAACCTCTGGCCCAGAGGGTGCAAAAATCCTCCTTTGCTGGTAGCAAGATTCTCAAATTCTGCTGATGGATCTACTCAATTTAATGGGGAGCCTATCCCCTTATGGATTGGTATGACTAGCCATTCATTTTGTGGATATGCTAACATCCTATTTGTATATTCCTGCCCAGCCACATGGCAGAGTCAGTCAATGGCTGAGGAAGCCATTTTGAACAATAAACCCTTAATACTACAGGCCACCCTCTGGCTTTTCTAGCCATTTAACGTTCATATTTGAAGAATTAACGTTCCCTTTACAATATACAGTAACTATAGTCATGAAAGCACATAGGCAAGCAACTTCATTCTTCTTTCCCTAATCTTCCTCATTTTACAAAGCCAATTCTGATTTTTCCAATCCTATCAAACAAATACTCAAAGAAAACAAGTATGTTCCTTTCTTAGAAGAATCTTCTGTTTCCTTTTGGAAATTTTGAGCAGCTGTATCCATAAGCAAAGTCCAGTCCCGAATAAGCAACAGATTGCAACAATTGAGACTAACTCAGAGTATGGAACATTTTGTCTTCATCTGCTTGGCTATCCCTGTCCATCCTTGGCTAGGTCCAAATGGGCATCATCTGCAAACTCAGGAGTCCAGACTGCTTCCTATGTTTCAGACCATTTGGTCCCTTCACTCAGCTTTAGCCACCACTCTGTGGCCAAGTCAACAAATCAGGAGTCCTCAGTACTCAGTACTGCTCTTCAAGCAAGCGACCCTTTAGCACTTATCCATCCATCTGTGCGTGCTAGGTCAATAGTGCTGATGGAACATGCACAAATTCAACCTGTCTCTTCATTGCTGCATGCCTCCTTCTCCAACTTGCCAAGTGGGTGGAAGTAGTCACCACAAGTGAACATATTCACCTGCTCCCTTTAACATCAAGCCCTGGAAGGGGACTTTGATGAGCATGAACTTTTCCTACCTTAGAAGCCAAACCACTTGTTGACATTTTTAAAAGCCAAAGTTTTTTTGGTTTGTTTTTTTTCCCTCTCTTTCAAATCTCTTCGATCAATTGTCCAAATAGAGTCTATGAATCACAAATCTCCTCAGAGTACTGGGTGGGGATTAATCCTCTACCAGCGTAAGCCTGATGTTCTCCACCAAATTCTATACTTTTGAATAGTATTTTTCAGGGTAAATTTTTTCCTTTAGGGAACTGATAATAAGCTGAAGTCAGAAATTATATACTTTTAAATCTATAATATCCAGCATTCCTTTTTACCATGTATCTTAACATTACTACATTGAAGAAACATCAATATTCTATAAACTCAAAACAACAAAAACCTTAGTCATTTTTACAATATATTTTAACATTGCTATATGGAAGAAACTAAAGCATTCATAAAGGTAAATCAACAAAAATCTTAACACATGAATATCTAAAGAAATTCTCAGTTTCAACTTCATCCTTCATCTTTAACTTATCTCATCCATATGCATATGGCCTTGGATCCTGGCCTTTGCTTCAGGCCAAAAGCAGCTTAACTTTTCTTTCCATTTTGTTGTTGTTGGAGTAGAGTAAGGCTGGTAGGGGCCCTATAAACAATAGATCTGTGCCATGTTTACACTTCTGAACACATTTAGAGTCCATTGCAGCAATCACTGCTTCACCTGGTTGAAGGTCTTTTTCTCTTTCACCAGCTTTCACTTTTCCAAGTATGATGTCCCTCTCCAAGGAATAGCCTCTCCTAGCAAAATGCCCAGAGTATGTGAGATGAAGCTTTATCATCTTTACCTCCAAGGAGTACTCTCATCATTAGTCATTGTCTAGCTCTCAGATGTATAGCAAGTGCTTGGAAAGCCCAAAGCCTGAATCAGACACATGTTAGTCCTTAAACTAACATCATTGTTTCTCAATACTTTGAAGAGGTCCCTGACTCCAGACTTTCCCAATAATATGTCTCCTGATTTCCTGACTGTTGGTATTGATTGGGTTTTGATTATGGATTCAAACAAGATGAGATCATTAACAACTTCAGACTTTCATCTGTCATGATGTTGTCTATTGGCCCAGTGGTAGAATTTTTGTTTTCTTGGTATTGAGATGCAATCCATATTGAAGACTGTATTTTTTTTATCTTCTGCAAAAAGTACTTTAAGTCCTCACTTTCTGCTGACAAGGTTGTGTCACCTGCAACAAACAGGTCACTTAAAAGTCTTCTTCCCATCCTGATGTCACATTCTTCTTCAGCTTCTCAAATAATTTGCTCAGCATACAGATTGAATAGGTATGGAGAGAGGATACAATCTTGACACATTCCTTTCTTAATTTTAAATCATACAGTGTTCCCTTGTTCTGTTTGCACATGAACCTCATGGTCTAGGGATAGGTTTTGCTTGAGTAAAATTAGGTATTCTGGGATTCCCATACTTCTCAATATTAGCCATAACTTGTTATGATCCACACAGTCAAATGTCTATTTAAATGAATATTTATGCTTTATTGACTATGCAAAGTCTATAAATATATAAACAATAAAGTCTATAAAAGGATGTCTATTTATGCTTTATTGACTATACAAAGACATTTGACTGTGTGGATCTTTCCATTTTAATAACAGAAAAAATAGTCATTTTCATGGTACTTTCCAAGCATGTAACTTCTTACTGTGATAAAATTCTGTTGCAACTAACGCCATTTCTGACACCACCTGCATTCATAAGTCATTCTGCTAAGATTAGCAGCAGGCCAATTATAAGAAGTGGGAAGTCAACAGTGCCTCAAATGTTTGATGCACTGTATAACTACATGATTTCTGACATAAACAATTCCCCGTTCATTCTATTCCCTTACTTCTCTATAGCCTTTGGGTTCAGTGGCTCACAGGAAGGTTTCACAGAGCCTCAGAGCCTTCAGGGGAATGACTCATGCAACTGTTGTTGATACAGGCCGATGTTGCAGAAACTGGTGAGCATTGTAGACTGTCATTTGCAGTCTAGCTAGACAGCAGATGTTAAAGGTGCTTTCTAGCTGTACCTTTGTTAGGTGCAGCTAGAAAGAGGTTCTTTCTGGAAAAAAGAGAGCTAGCATTTAGCTTTCATGGTCTTATATAAGCCTCTAATATGTGGGGCTTGTGTTGTTATGTGCCATCGATTCAACTCCAATTCATAGAGACCCTATGTACAATAACTCTGAACCCTGCTCCATCTTGAGCCATTTTTTTTTAAATCCTGTCTCCTTAATACAATAAATACTTCAGCACAAAATATACAGTTAATCAGTGGTAGTAGAGACATTTTGAACAATAAACCCTTAATACTATAATAGCTTAATCAGCGAAGGTTATTTTCATTTTAATTTGCATATCATTAAGTAATTCATCTTTCTTATTATTTAGAAGCCATTAAGAAGTGTTATCCACCTACCCATTGCTGTTGAGTCATTTCTAACCCATAACAGTCTTACTGGACATAGCAGAACTTCCCAGAGGTTTCCAAAGTTACAAATCTTTATAGAAGTGGATAGTGTCATCTATTGCCTTTAGAGCAATAGACAACATCTGACCTGGAGGTAAGCAGTCAGTCACATGTGGTAATCTCTTCACCCACTACCAGGGCTCTTTTAGTCATTGTGTCAACCCAACTGGTTGAGGGTCTTCTCTTCTTGGATTTTATTCCTATATGGATAATAGAATGCATACACCATATACAGGTTTCAAGTATTCTATAAACTCTGTCACCAAGGTTTCTGTGCTAGACTAGTTAAAATATATGGCAAACAAACTATCACAGAATTAAAAGTTATGCACACATTCTTAGCCTACTTTTAATTTCCTAATAGTGGATTTTTCAATGTTCCTATTTCTAATGTTCTCTAGGGTATTTTTCTTTTAAGCCTGTGCCTCTTTCCTTTGTCATAACATGATAGACTAAAAAGAAAATTAGACTTGAGAGGCAAGCAGCCCTGGATTAGAAGCTGGGCTCCACCACCTACTAGGACTAAAAAACCTGGCAAGATAATTAACCTCATCAAGCCTTGGTTTCTTTGTTCATCAGTGGGGACCAAGTTAACAGTCTCAAAGAGCTGTGTTGAGAATTAAGTGATACTATTGTGTCTAGCCAGTATGTGAGATATAATGTGTATCCAGTAAATTTCTTTTCCCTTTATTGGTTTGCATTTTAACATGACTTTACCCCCTAAAAGTAGAGAAAATAAGGTTAGATAGAAGTTCTCTTGTTGAATTTCATTTTTTAAAAAACAAATTACAAAGTATATTTCTATAAAAAGATGCAGTGTTTTTCAAATTCTCTATCAGTGTTGATGATTTTAATCTTTCACCTTTGTTAAGATTATCTAGCATTTATAAATATTATTCAACTCTAGTTCTTCAAGGAATCCAGAGACTGAGTTCATGAGAAAAAGGAACAGCAGCAAAGAGACTTTACTAATGCTTGCTACGCGGTATCAGTGGCTGGGATCCTGTAAATTTGTAGAGTGAAGGCTGGTAAGAATTTGTAAAGTCTCAGATTTTTCTGCCAGAATACAGGCAGAGATTCCAGTATTCTAAGTTTTCCTTTTCAAAATGAAATTGAAGTTCACTAACTTTGGTCAGAGTCACTGTGGCCCTCCAAGGGGTTTCAGAGGCTGGGGATCACAATGGGAGGAGACTGTCCATCTTCTTCCAAAGGAAATGCTGGTTGATTTGAACCGCTAGAGACTCATGGTGAATAGTGCAACTCTCTTATCCTCACCATTGGACTGATAAGCAACATCATGATAGAGGGGGGAAAAAACTCGAAACTCCCAACAACTTCATCATACTTGGATTCACAATCAATACACTTAGTACCAGCGGTCAGGAGATCGAGAGATGTACTGTGCTAGAAAATCTGCAGTCAAGGATCTCTTCAAACTACTGAGAAGCAATGATGTAAGTTTAAGGACTATGGTACATCTGATTCAGACCATGATTTTTTTTATCACTTGCTTTGCTGCTGAGAGCTAGAGAATGAATAAGGACGACAGAAGAACAATTGATGCCTTTGAGCTGTGGTCTTGGAGAAGAATGCTGAATAGCCCATGGTCTGCCCAAAGAATAAACAGATATGTTTTAGAGAAGGTGTGGCCAGAGTGTCCTTGGAGGCAAGGATGATGAAGCTTGGTCTCTCATACTTTGGGCATGTTGCTAGGAGAAGCTATTCCTTGGGGAAGGACATCATACTTGGAAAAATTGACAGCTGGCAAAAGAGTGGAAGACCCTCAACCAGGTGAATTGACACAGTTACTACAGCAATGGCCTTGACTCTCTCAGAGATTGTGTGGCTAGCATGGTACAGGACAGGGTTCAGACTGTTGTTCATGTAGTTGTTATGAGTTGTACTTGACTCAATAGCACCTAACAACACACACACACACACACACACACACACACACACACACACCCCCAAGTAAAAACCAAATCCCAATCAATCTGATTTATAATACTTTCAAAGCTATAAATTTTTATGGGGGCAAACTGCCCCATCTTTTTCCCTCAGAGTAACTGGTGTGTTCTAAAGTAGTCCCTGTTAGTTAATGGCACAAGGCTTAACGGCCTGTACCACCAAAGTATTTTTCCAAAGAGTGGATATATAAATTAAACTACTCTGACTACTCATCTTTCAAGAGTTCCTCTCTCCAGAAAGTATATTTTGTTTCTGTTTATTCAAAAGATCATTGATAAGATAATGATGATAATGTTTTTTCCAAAAAGTAAGTATCACTAAAGGCTGTTTGCAGCTCATCTTTCTGATAAAAAAAGAAAGAAATAGATTATTTTTCCTTGATTTGAGCACTCAGTGCTTTTCCACAATGTGGCACCTGAGGAGTAGTTAGCAAAATTACATGAGTAGCTGATTTATTATTTCCATTAATACATGGTGCATTTCCCTCACTCCGAGTGTACAGCAAAAATTGGTTGTGCTAAGATAATCAAAATAACTGAAAAACACATTTTTGTCATTCCAAGCATATATGTAACCATGGTGGTGTTCTCTCATAGCACGTAATAATAGGAATGAATTGTGATAGTAAAATGTTGAGGTCTAAAATTTACTATGATAAATATTTTTCATTAAAATGAAATATCTTGGCAGAGTCACTTTCATATGCAGACTGTTGACACAAGGAGGCCAGCTGTGCCTATGCAGATGCAAGCTCTGGGTCCATATTATTAATGATTTATCATGTCATGGAGAACTTAGATTAGTTTTCAAATCAACCCCTTGCCATAAAATACTGTGGGTAATATGCAAATGCAAGGAATTCAACATGTACACTCCAAATTAAAGTGATTGCAGAAGCCACCTCTGCCTTTGAAATTTCAGTATTTCTCCCTTTGTGTTTTGAAACAAGAAAACCTACATCTTAAACTGGATTATTTGTTGAAATTACTTGCAAAATGTTATTGTGAATTTTCTTGACAATAACTGCTAACGCGTGTACTTGAACTAATAGACAGATCCATATAGATGGAAGAATGAAGGGGTGGAATGAAAAATGAATTGCAGACCTCTTGTGCACATGCACTGTTGCCCAGAGTCTCACACTGGACGTTAGGTCAGATCAAGTTTCAAATCCAGTTCTGTATGAGTCCAAGATGGCAATGTCCCCAGGGTGTAAATAATAATGTTCTGTGTTTGCTGTATTCATTGCAGACAAGATGTTAAACACTTGACACTCATTATCACATTCAGTCTGTATAAACATCATTTGAAGCATTATTATTATCCCCATTTTTCAGACAATAATATATTGAAGAACAGTGTGGTTGACTAAGTTATCCTCAGTCACAAGCTTAGTGAAAGGAGGGGACTGGGTTTTAATGCAGATTTCCTAATGTTCCCAGAAAGGGCATTGTTGGTTGAGTGATCCAATTCTCACCTTCCATGCAGAAGACCAAGGTTTGATTCCAGGCCAATGCATTCATATTGTCACTCCCCATATGTCAGAGGAGGCTTAAGTGTTGCTATGCTCCTAAACAGCTTTCAGCAGGACTTCCAGACTGTAAAAGAATAGAAAAAGCCCTGGCAATCTACTTTTCAAAGTCAGCCGATGAAAATCCAACTGATCCAAACATGAAGAACGTGCAGGACAAGAAGCATTGTGTCCCATTGTACATGAAATCGGTGGGAAGAAGGGGGGAAGCCTGCATGATTACAGCTAATAGGAATATATTCCAAAAGTTACCCCTTCACAGATGTTTTAACGACAGTCATACTATTAACAATCATTCCGACTAAAGTTAGAAGTGATTGATCACTGATAGTGCTTGTATTGATTTTGGGCAAGCTACTATTACCCGCTCACCCTCAGTTATTTCATTTATAACCCAAATTCATTGCTGGCCAGCTAGAACCATCTCATAGCTGACCCTCCAACGGGGATTTTTTGGAAAGCTTAAAGCAGCTTTATTAAGGGAGCTCCCTGGCGGGATTCCTTCATCTGAAAAGAGACAGACCAGGGAAAACTGCCCCAACAGTTTTTCTGAGAAAGTAAATCATATGGGAAGAGACTGCCCATCTTTCTCCAGTGGAGCTGTTGGTAGATTTGAACCACCACAAAGGTGCCAGGCTATGGGTCAGCAATGCGACTTTCCACGGCTAGGGCTCCCTTACCTCATTTACACTATGCGGTTAATAATAGCACTTACCTCACAGACTGTTATGGATTAATATTTATAAAGTGCTTAGAATAGAATCTGGCACATATGAAATACTTTGTTTAATAACCTAAGTAATTAAGGAGTTGTGTTTCTGAGACATGACAACATTAGATTGACTATTATACATACACACACACACATACAAATTTTCTATCATTTTCAGATTATTTGTATTCCTAAAACTAAATTAAGTTGATGGTAAATGCAAAAGCATATTTCATTCCTAGAAAAGTCTTTTTCAGAAAATAAAAATAGCTCTCTCCATCCATCCATCTATCCATTCATTCACTCAGTATTACTATGTGAGGTATTATGCTAAGCCTGGGAGCAACAGTGGTTTAGTAGTAGTAAAATTCTCACTTTCCATGTGAGAGACCCAGGTTCTATTCCCAGCAAAGGACATCAGGCACAGCAACCATCTATCTGTCAACAGGAGCTACTACGTTGCTATGATGCTGAACACATTTCAGCAAATTTTCCAAAATATCTAGGAAGAAATTCCTGGCAATCTACTTTTGAAAAATAACACTGTGGACCACAGTAGTCTCCTCCTTCACCAATCATGGGATCATGGAGATGGTGTAGCACCTGGTAGCATATTATTCTCTTTTACATGGAAGTCACCACCTGGCACAAATCCAGGGCCAGCTTGACAGTATCATTGTTGTTAGATGTCATTGAGTTGGCTACGATTCATAGTGACCCTATGAACAACAAGAAGAAACCTTGTTAGATCCTATGTCATTTTCACAATTTCTGCCATGCTAACAACAACATGCTGACCCCTGAGGCACAAGGGTGAGTAGAGCACTGCTCTAGAGAGACATAATATCCAGAGGTTACTGTATTTGTGCATTCAGCACATAAGAGTGTAGTTGGCTCCATTACCAAATCTTCCTAACAAGTGTTCATTTATTTACTGTTTATGAACTTTATTTCTTTATGCTGTACATTAGGAATGCCCACGTATACTAAATCCATCCTCATAAAAAAGCATCCAATGAGGAAAGACAACATAAGCAGATTATCTCACTTCAACCCGTAAATTCCGTATATGAATTTGCTACGTAGTACACAAGAGAGACTCTTTCTGGGAGTTGGGGGGGTTGGGGGAGGATGAAGGAAATTTTGACACCTCAACACAACTATTTCCAAAGAGCCAGGAATCCTTGAAATTATTGGGGGGAACAGAGAGACATGTGGAGAGCTGAAACAATGTGGTACTGTGGGGATCTGCCAGCAGCCCGGCCAGCTGTCATGAGGTAGAGAGGAGAAAGGGCTTGGGCTGGAGAAGTAAACAAGAGTTAAAAATGTGCATTATGCGCTATAGGACCAAATGCTGCTAAATTGTAGAAGTGGAATATGTGTGACTAGTGAGCAATTTCCTTAGACTTCTTTCCACTTGAATAAAGAGTCATGTTCCCTACTGTCAAGATCCAGGAGCAGGGAAAATGATGAATCTTTAATAACATCATTTGATCTTGACCAAAAAAAGAATCCTTGCTTTGGATGTCAGTGGATTGCCCTCTTTCCTACCTCTCTTCTCCCAGCAGACCAAATATTGGGATTGGCTCTCAGTTCTAGACTGACGTTTACACTTAAAACCTGTCTAATTCCTAGCTCAAAATGATCTATCAGCATATTCTTCAGCAGCCTACTAGTGTTTTATGCTTAGATTTAAGAACTCAGTCTAGTATAGGGCAAACTGCACACTGGGGGCGGTGCTCCATGAAGTTGGCTGTTGTGTAATTTAAGCAAAGAATTCCGGAAACTAGAGAATTGAATTTGTTTTCCTTTCCTACTGCTGCAGACACAGGACAATTTATATGCATCCTGTCTCCAGGTGGGTAATCTGATTCCTAATCAAGCCAGTGGGCATCCCCTTGCAGCCTCTTCCTGCTTTGCCTTGTCCTTTGCCTGCAGGGGGCTTGCTCCCTTGAAGGAATAAGTACCAAATGCTTGGATGCTAGCGACACAGGCTCAGTTTTCTGGGTCAAAAGTTGGCTGGGGAAGGGCCATGACTGCCAAGTAACTTGCAATGATGTCAGAGCCCAGCACAACCAGAAAACATCAGAGACAGCCAGTCAACAAAAGGCTTCAGAATAACAGAAAAACCGCGGAGGGCCTGTGCCAAAGCCTCTACCCCTTTAGTTTAATAGGAAGAACAGCAGGAAAAACTATTTTAAAAGATTCTCCTTCCTCCTTCTCTTTCCTTGTGGAAACAAAAGTGTTAACCATGAGGAAAGCACTCGAGATGAGTCCAGCCGCAGTTCCTGGGGGTTCTGGGGGGGGATGTGGGGGGTTTCTTTCTGTTCCTTTTCAAGGCTATTGGTGGAAGTTTCAGAAACTACTTGAAGGGAGGTACTTTTCCCCCCCTAAATGTAAACATGTAACTTTGTGTCGAGAGAAACCAGGAGTCAGAAAGAAAGCAGAATCCTTTTTGTGCTCCCTTCTTCGCATTTTTACGGCAATTAACCTTATTCCAATGAAAAGTAAAACGTGTTTTTTTGGGGGGGAAACTTATTTTTATTTTTCTTCAAATAGAGAAATGAGGGTTCATTCTAGCCTTTTAGAATCCTTGGTGATTCATAATCCAACTGCAAATTAATAAAACACAGCCGTTCTTGGAAATGAAGTTTGGACTAAAATCTTGTTGTGGAATATGTGACTTCCCCCCCCCCCCATTTGTGACAGTCAATTTTAAATGATGTCACTTCAAGGACATTTTCATTTCTCCCATAACATATTACACGAAACACTTGCCTGTAAAACCGGCTCATTAGCCTGCAAAATTATACTGTACTGAATGGCTTTCATTCAAAGTAGAAATGGGATTTTTAGTAGGCAATTTCTGTATTTTAGAAAGATAAAGCAGTGTTTGATTGCTTCTTCCCAGCTGTTTTGCTTTGTGGTTATGAAGAGATGTGTGTATGTGTGCGCGCGTGTAGACACACATCAGGGCTAAGGTGGGGGCGGGTTTAAGGATGTGCTTTAAACAAAACAAATCTAAGACCAGAAAACTAGGACAAGAAAGAACTTCCTGGAACTACTTCTGCAGCTCCTGTGAGCTGCAATGATTTTCCCTCTAGATGTGTGGAGGAAAGCGCTGAAAAAAGTGAGGGAACGAGAAAGATAGGTAAAGAAGGAGGGAAGGAAAAAGCAGCTTTGTTGGCTGCAGCAGCCCCAGCGAGCTGGAAGAGGAGGCTCTGGGAGTTGCTGGAAGGAGTAGCTCCTTGGTGGCGGGGAGAGGGAGGGTGCGCGGCAGAGCGCCGGGGAGGAGGGACGCGGAGGCCACCGAGGGGTCAGCGGGCCTCGGCGCCGAGCTGGGGGCCTCCAGGCGGCGCTGGCCTCGACGCACCGGGAAGGGTGAGCGCGCCTGGCCGCCCGCGCCTCCTACCGTCCGCACCCGGGGGTGGGACCCGCGCAGCGAGAGCTGCCGAGTACGGGGAGGGAACCAAGCTCTCGGCTCCTCTGATGGATTGACTTGGGGATGGATCGAATTACACCATTTGCCGTGCCTCGGTTTGTTTTGCTCTTGCTCGATCCCGCTGCTGGCGCTGCTGTTGCTGCTGCCGCCACCTCTGCTGCTGCAAGGGCTAGTGGTGGCGAGTTTCAGGATTATATCGAGGAAACCAAAACCTAAAGAGACAGAGGAATATATTCTTCAGATTTTTAATTTTTTCTTTTACCTCCTGTGAGCATGACAAGCCTTTATTATTATCGTTGTTTTTAACCAGCCTCTCCTCATGAGGTAAGACAGTCTTAAAATTTGCTGCTGTTGTTGGCGTCCGGTGAGGGTCGGACTCCAGATCCTTGGAGCCTGAAATCGTAGCCTTGTGCGCGCGCGCGTGTGTCAGTCTGCGAGTGTGTGTCTGTCTCTGTATGTGTAGTGTCACCGGAGAGTTGATTCCTTTTCCAAGACAGTCTCTTCGCCTGCCGTGCAAGAGACACCCTGAGGACTGGAGAGGTTCTGCCGACCCGTCAAAACTGGCAAAGCTGGCGTCTTGGGGGAGGGGTTACTGGCACTTGAAGACCCTCGACCTCTGTGCACCCTTCTCCATTTAAACAAAATAAAGGCGAAAGGAGGGGGGCCAGTAAAAGTTTCTTGCAGGGTTGCGCCAGCTTGGCCCGCCCCACGCATTGTCAGGGGGAACCCGGGTTCACTGTGTGTCAGGCCAGCGTCTCTGGACAGTAGGAGAGCACAGCCAAGGCCAGAGCAGCAAGACTCCGCCGACCCTTTTGCCTGTGTGCCCGGGAGCGGGGCGTCCAGGGACGGCCTGGAGCCGGAGGGCGACAGCCCGGGGGAGAAAGGACACGGCGCGGCCACCCAGATCAGAGCAGCCGACTGGCCGCGAGTGGAGCGCGGGCGCTGCCTACCTGTCATCGCGTCCCCGGGCTGCACAGCGCCCAGGGAGCCCCCTGAAGGGAGGGGCGGGGGCTCGGGTGACGGCCACCCCACCCGCAGCCTCTGGCTCCAGCTCTCGCCTCGAGGGCAGCCACTTCCCAGCCACCCTCTCCCCCTGCTGGCCGCAGGCGGCTGGGCCCCAGGGCCCCAGGGGCTGCCCGATGCCCACCCCCGCCTCCCACCCGGCGCCCCGGCTGCTTCGAGCAGCCGCTCTCCCCAGCAACTTTCCGTGCTTTGTTCTCCGGCTGGAAATGATTTACGGAAGCGTCTTGGACAGGGTCTCCGCCAGGCGGCCAAAGCCCAGCGCTGAGAGGTGTTACGTTCTCATCTACCCATCAATTATGGATAGGAACAAATAAGGAAGAGTCAATTTTGCATGAGCCCCTTCTCCCGAGGCTCGAAGCGTCCGGGGCCTGAGAGGGAGCCGCCCGCGGGTGTCGGCAGCCAGCCGCAGACAAGGGGGATGGTGAGGAGGAAGGTAGGGAAACTTTATTTCCCGTCTTGACAGAGATGAGGTTTGCTCATGGCTTGCGGAAACTGATAGAGCATCCCTCTTTGGGTAATTTGGAAGGGCTTAAAGCTTCCTCTATTATGTATTAAGTCGTGGATTGAATTGAAAGGTCATAAAGGACTTAGAGGTTTAGACGGGATCTGGGCTGGAAAGATTTCTAAGTAGACTCTCGGGGCCATAGCTATCAGGTGATCGTTTAAACCCTGAACTTGTTATACAAATCTAAATGTCAAGGAGCTCGGGAGAAAATTGGGGTGCAGTATTGCTAGTCAGGGTGCTCCCTGTTCTGAGGTGACCAGCCAGTCGTGTGTGCTCCTGCACCCCAACCATTCTGCTCTCACGCACAAGGGACAGCAGCAGATTATTGCTGTAAATGTATAATGTTTTAGTAAACAGTAATTAGACCTTGTAAATACTACTATCTCTGCTGCCTTCCCATAAAATAACGTTAGTGTTTTCGGTTACTTGGGGGCAGGGGTGTCTAGGGCAATTTTCCCAAGAACTTTGGGCTGCTACGATTTTTAAAGTTGCAGTGTGAAGGGGGGAAAAAAGTGTGGGAGTTTTTTTAAAGAGTTGTCTTTCCCTTAACTTAGTATGTGGACCAATGAAGCAGATACAGTATTTACAATCTGAACTCTTAGCGGAGAAAAGGTTTATCATGTCTTTATACTGGTTTGGTTCTGCACCTCAGAGAAGGAGAAATGCTTCTTTGAGGGATGTTTTCAAGGTTTCATTCTTGTAGAATTGTGGAATCTGGACAGTTCAGGGGGAGGCGAGAGGGTTCTGTTTATTCTTTTAAAATAGTAGGTTCTGGTGCTGCTTGATTCATCCTTTTTAAAGAATTTCTCCTCTCTTAGGTATCTAAGTCAGAAAATTAAGTTGTATGTAGTCATGTTTAATGTAGTGAGTGACAGGCATATTCTGTCAGGCTGGCAGATATTACATAAACATTTACCCTGGCGTGGATAAATAGAAATTGCCAGATAAATCTGAGATTTGAGTCTACATCCCCATTAGCTTACACATCTTAAGGGAAAGAAACTGTCAGCCAGCCATGGCTGAGTTTTGTTTTGTTTTGGTTTGTTTTTAATAGTGTCTGCCCTTTGATTTAAGAAGGCTCTAGAATGTACTCTCAAAAAGACAGTCAGATAGCTAGCGTTAAGATTTCCAGGAAGTGCTGTTTTAGCAGATGATTCCTTCCATTGGCACATTTACTTCAGATGAACCACCACCCACTATTTATTCCTTGTTCATACAGAACGCTGCTACTTGTCCTTATTTCTGCTGAAGATGCCACATTGATAACCTTTGCAAGAAACATCTCTGTGATGCAGGAAAGTGTGCCAGGAATATGGTGACTCTTCCATCACCAGACAGCCGGTTAACGCGAGTTTGATTTAGATTTGTGGGCATTCTGCCTGCTTCTCCTTCTTCTTTTTTTGGTGCCCTCTAATAGCACCATCTGGTCATGTCTCCCCTGGTTTGATGGTTTTGAAAAACGGCTGTGACGTAAACATGTTAGTCCTTAGTGTGAGGGCAACTTAGACATCCCGCGCACCTCTGCTCATTTGGTCCCTGCCCAGGAAGGATCTGTCCAGTAACTGTGACTGGGTAAGTGGGCCCTGCATCAGATTTGGTGGTTTCTATGGCTTGAAAGGCACACTGGCAAGGAAACTGGAAGCAGAGCTTTGAATCGCAAAGATGCCCATGATTATTAAAGACTTAATTGAAACTGAGGAAGTTCTTCACTTCTTGCAGCTCCGTCAGAATGAACCTTGATAATTAGCTTAGTCATTGTTCTTGCATGTGAATTTCACTATGGTACAAAGAGTGAAAAATGCATCTGAAATGGGTCATTTTTCACCCTTCTGATGCATTTTCCACAGAGTTAAGAGCCTGGCTGACTGCCTAACCGTTATTGGTGTAACCATAGGAGGTGAGCTCCTTCCTTAGCCTGCAAAAGTATTACCTTTTATTTCAATTAAGATGTTTTAAGGTGGCACACTCAAGATTTTTTCTTTATAGGGAAGGAAAAGGGAGTTAGAGGATGTCAGTATTTATTGAATATCTCATATATAAGGAACTTTGCTTGCCAGTGTTCAAACACAAGTGACTCTGATAGGTTTTTATTTTTAATGCCAAAACAACAATAAAAAGACAGAATGACAAAATAGATAATCTGGCAAGAAATGTAATTATGTGTCTATCTTTTGAAGCATGTTGTCTTATCCTGGATGTTTTAAAGCAAGATAATCGATGTCTGTTATTTACAGTGTGCCAGGCTTCCCGCCTTCACCACTAATGATTCAATGTACTGTTAGTGTAATTTACATATTCAAACTGTCCTTAGTGCAAGAGATCTTACTTCCTCTCATGCTTGTGAATGAGAACTTAAAATATACCAAAGCCAGTGACTTAAGTTGCTGCTTATTTTTTTAATAGTTGCTAACTTTTAGCTGAGAGGTTGGGGTGGAGGGGATGTCTGTCTCTGTGTGTGTTTTCATTTATTCTCACGATACATGGAGAGAGTAAAAATCACATTACTTACTTTATTGAGTATACAAAACGCTTTTTGGTTGATGTGGCTATCCACAGGCTGCGTTTTCCTCCTCAGACCCTGACAAATCATGGTAGTAGTACCGCTGACAATTGAAGCTGCTTCCTTTTCTACCAACAGGAAAACTACTAAGTGGTCTCACTTGGAAAAAATGCACCGCCAGTGTAACCAAAGGCGATCAAATCAATGGTGCACACAGATACCACAAGAGGTGTACTTTTCCCCCCAAACTTTTCTATCAGGTTTTTGTTAACGCACCCAGATTAGCATTTTAACCATCCTGAAGTGAACTTCAGCCATTCTCTCCACTTGGACTCAGAGTGTAGATCATCCATCATCCTGTCCTTGGCTACAACAGGCTGCTGGCTCCGTCACCATTTGGAGCTACACAGAACCCATCCGACTGTGAACAGCACAGCTGGCTACAGCAGGTTTTTCTTCCACACCACTGGCAGCATTGTCTGGCTGTGGTAACTAAAGTTAACACCCAGAACGGGAAGTTTACATTGTTTGGCAACCTGTATGTGTCTCCTCATCCAGTAAGGAGGGATATACCTGAAAAAAACAGTCCCGCCTGTTTGCAGTGGCTGTTATGGTCCACTTAAAAAGGGGCTTGCTCCGACTTTACCACATCCCCAGTAAAGCCCCTTCAGGCTTGACTAAACCTTCAGAGTCACAGAATTATTGTTACAACAATAATTACTGTTGTGTGCCATGAAGTTAATTCTGACTGATGAATAAACTATCAGAATTACAGGTTGGTTGTAGGTGCCAGCAAGTCATTTTCTACCCACAGAGATCCCATGTGAGAGGGCAGAGCTGTCCATAGTGTTTTCTAGGGCGTTCGCTGTGCAGAAGACTCTCGCCAGGTCTTTTTTCCCCCAAAAGAACCATTGTATAGGTTCAGCTCACAGTCTTTCTAATTAGCAATCATGTGCTTGATCATTGTGCTACCAGGGCTACTTACTACTGCATTAGAAGGAGTCATTCATACACCACTCATCCCAGTTCTTCATAATTCTATCTATTTGAAGAAAGGAAGAAAGTAGACGTTAGCCTTTGATCCCAAGTAACTGAAAACAAAGACGGGCCTTGTCTAGTTCTCGGGTTAACTGCACATGTTGCTACTCCAGCCCTTTTTGCGAGTATCATGTGATATACCTAGATCTGAGGTCTCTGTTTAACAGGAGCAAAGGATTCTAGCATTTGTTTGTGTTCTTTTTTCTCTCCTGTTTGTTAACAGTAGTCAGTGCTGATTCCTTGAATTATGTGGGTGCATTTGTAAGAGTATGTCATCTAGCCTTTGATTTTTTTTTTCTGTTTAAAACTTTTTAAATTTGCATTTCTGCTTTTGGGAGTTGGGTGTGTGAAGGGATGGTGGCCTCAGGATTTGGTGGAAATGAGCTATTCTTCTCTCCCTAACACATACTAATGACATCAACGTAAGAAGTTGAGGGAAAAGGAGAAGGAGAAAGAGAAGAAAGCACTAGCCCTCTAAACAGCTAACGCAGATTGTTAGTTTCCTTACTGAGTTCTAGGTTCTCCACTAAGAGCCTTTATTGAGTATTTCCTGCAGTCTTTGAACAATTGTATGAAGTGGGTTCTTTTCATCACTGCTTTATGGAAGAAGAAACTGAGGCACCAAGAATGCAAGTCCTTTTCCTAAGGTCACACACAAAGGTGGTGGAGCTCAGGCTCTGCTTGGCATCCTAGCCAGCCTCATTAATCACTGCTCTAAATTGCCTCCAGGGATACTGACTGCCTTTCAATTCTTTGACCCTTTAACATCATCTAACATTTAGTTTTCAATAAAAGGGCCACAGTTGGGGAAAACTTTTATAATAAAGCTAAATGATACATTGTTGTTGTTATATGCTGCTGAGTCACCTGGGACTGATAAAAACCCAATATACAATAGCCCTAAACCCTGCTCTATCCTGTGCCAATTTTATTATCTCTGACATTCCTACCCCCATTACCCCAGTCACTGAATCAGTCCGTCTCATCGAGGGTTTTCCTTTCCTGTACTGTCCCTCCACTCTCCTAAACAAGATAGCCCTCTCCAAGGACTGGTCCCTCCTTACAACATGTCCAAAGTATGTCAGACAAAGCTTCAGAATTCTTGCCTCCAAGGAGCAGCCTGATTTAATCCTCTCCAGGATGAACACATTCATTCTGTTAGCAGTGTATGTTTTATTCAATACTCTTCTCCAACATCACAACTCAGAGGCATCAGTTCTCCTTCTCTCTCCCCTACTCAGTGTCGAGCTCTTTGATGCATGGCAAATGATTGTCAAGACCGTGACCTGTATCAGGTGCACCTTAGTCTCTCGGTGGATGTCATTGCTCTTCAGTACTCTGGAGAGGTCTCTGACAACAGACTTTCCTAATGCAATACTTCTTTTAATTTCCTGGCTGCTGGTGCCAAGACTGTTGATTGTAGAGCCAAGCAAACTAGACCTGTTAACAATCTCACTCTCTTCATAATGCTGCCAGTCAGCCCAGTGGTGAAAATCTTTTGTTTTCTTGATCTTGATCTTCAATCCATATTGAAGGCTGCAGTCCTTGACCTTCTGCAGCAAGCACTTCAGGTCCTCCTCACTTTCAGCAAGCAAGGTAGTGTCATCTGCATAACACAGATTATTGATGAATCATCCTCCAATCCTGATGCCACATTTCTCACCATAGAGCCCGCCTCCTCGATAATCTGTTCTGCATATAGGTTGAAAAGATACAGAGATAAGACAGATCCCTGGCATACACTCTTCCCAATTTTGAACCATGCAGTGTTTTCTTGCTTTGTTCCAAGGACTGCCTCCAAGCATAGGTTTTACATAAGCATAATCACGTGTTCTGGGATTCCCATTCTTCTCAAAGTCATCCACAGTTTGTTGTGATCCACGCACAGGGCTAGAAGGCAGAACGCAGTGTAACAGAGAAGTGGAGTTATAGGAAAGAAAACAAGGCGTAGGAGGCTGGGACTCAGCTTCAGATGATGCAAACAGTATGGATGTGCTTTTAGATCTCAGTCTTAAAGTAAACCATCTTCCACTTTTGTTCCTATTGGTCAAATAGTGATGACACCTTCTTCCTACTGAGTGTCCTAGAACAGCATCTTTCTCCACTATGTTTTTCTCATACAGCTTTCCTATCCAAGATCACGGTGACATAGGACAAATGGCAGTATTCATCACTCTACTCCCAAAAGTACTTCTGAGTTCAAGTGAGATTGGCATTCATTTCCCTGATCCTGGCAGGTGAAGATCCATTAAGTATCCTTGTCCCATTTCCCAGGAGTATTTATGGGCCCCATCAGCAAGATAGTGAAAGCTGCAGATATTCACATATTAGTGACAGCAGGATGGAAATCATATTATGAAAATTTAACTAGGTGTTGAATTGTAATACACATTTTCTCTTAGTCACTGCTAAAAAAAACCCCACAACCAACCAACCAAACAAACAAACAAACAAACAAAAAACCAAAAAATAACCCCACTGCCATCTGTACATCCAACTCATCACAGCCCTGTAGGACAGAGTAGAACAGCTTCATTGGGTTTTCAAGGCTGTAAATCTTTATGGACACAGACCATCATGTATTCCTTCTGCGGCCCAACGCTTAACCCACTGTGTCACTATGGCTCCTTTGTTATAGCTGCAGGAAGAGCCTTTTGTCTGTATGAGTACTCAGACTCCACTGTATGGAAATTACCACCCTGGCATCAGCATTTTATTGCTATTAGTTGTTTATCAAGCTTCAAACACAACTCCCACAGATAAATCTAGTATTTAGAGGTTTCGGCATGTATTTGGGGGTGGGGGCAAGAATGGATTTTTTAAAGTCCAGTAAGTTGGTAAATGTATAATCTGTAATACTTTAGCCTATTATTGGAGTCAGTATTTAAAAATAAAGTTGGAGTTGAACTCCACTCGACAAAGAAACTGGCACATATGAACCAGAGCAGATGAAACTTTTTTTAAAATTTTTATTAAATTTTATTAGTTTTAATGAACATTTACAGAGATTTTGGGTTTTCATTCATTCATTGTTGCACTGT
>NW_006399914.1:2294600-2306702 GCF_000299155.1 Elephantulus edwardii
ATACATTATTGAACCCATCTTACTCAGTCTCTCCCCAACCCCAAGGACAGTCCCATTCTACAACAGTGGCACCATGCAATATTTGTCCCTTTGTGACTGGGACATTGCACTCAGCATAATGTTCTCCAGAGTCAACATTTTGAGTAATATTGATGAGTTCCTTGTTTTTTAATGCAGCATAGTATTCCATTGTGCGAATATGAGCAAGTAACACTCCATTCCCCAAGCAGCAGGCTACCAGCAAACCCGAGACTGAGATTGGTATGGTGATGATGCTAGCTGAGGCTTCACGTGTTACATGGATCTCTGGAAGTTTTTTGGTCTGCCATTGTTTATGTCTATGTTAAGTAGACAACATCTCTCCTGAGTCATTGGTTGGTCAAATACAAGTATTTTCAAAATCTCCAAAAAAAAGGAAAGAGGGAGAAGGAGAGATGAAGAATGTTGGCGTTGTTCCTGTTGCCATTGCTGGAGTAACCACTTGTTCATTGAGGCAGTGCTCACTGCTAGCCACTCTGTACACGTCAGGGTGGGAAGAAGGTTCAAAGAAGAACATGACATGATTCCAGATCTCCAGGGTCTTATTGAGTGTAGAGAGAAGCTGAGGTCACCATCCAGCTAGTATTTTACATGCCACACCTATAGAAATTGAGAGGAGAACTTATTTCTGGCTGCGGTGGCAAAAGAAGGCTTTGTGGCTTGATATTTGAGCTAGTCCTTGAACTAGGTAGGATTTAGACAGGTGGACAGTGAGGGGTCAGGGTGGAGGTGGTGAGGGGGAGGGCATTCCAGGCATAGAGAACAGCTTAGGCAAAGGCTGTGGGGGGGTCTAGATCAGTTGTCCAAGTTTGAATTCTGACCCAGATAGGAGTTGCATTTCAGGTGTGAAAAGACAGTTTGCCATGCAGTACTACAAATATTTATTGAATGTCTCTGGTCTGCTACTATATATACTTAACCATTCAGCAGATGGCCTTCAGCTGAAGCCCTCTGAATGAATGGGATCAGTCTTGTGGCGATTCAGTAGATTGCTCCGTGATCAGAACTAAAACCCTCAAGTCAGCTGCCAACTGGTTAAGTATGCATGAACATTGCAAGGGATGATATGATTTGCTACAGAGCGCTCAGCGAGATGGCTCCCCGCCTTAAACAGTTGGTTAGCAGAACCAAATTAGAACATTGTTCCTTCAATTTCATTTTCTTTAACTTGAAAAGACTCCAGACATAGATTCTATTAAAAAAAATCAACTCCCTACATAAGGGGGGATTTTCGAGAGGGAGATGGGAGACATTGGTGGCTTAGTGGTAGACTTTTTGCCTTCCACATAGGGCATCCAGGATTGAATTCTGGACAGCGTACCTCATACACAGCTGAGAAACCCATCTGTCAGTGGCTTGCATGCTCCTGATATGCAGAACGCATGTTAGCAGAACTTCTAAGACAGACAAGGAAGAAAGAGATGATAATCTGTTTCTTAAAATGAACTAGGGGACAAGTTACGGATCACAGTTCAGTTCTTTTTTGCATGGATCCTCATGGGTCAGTTGGTCTCTGTGACTTGGCAGATGACAACGGCACGAAGGTCTGAGGACCCAGAAAGAGACAAAGAGGGAAAAAAAACATCTTGAGGTGGTGAGCATTGTATGAGTTGGGCTCTCGGTGCTTATCTGACTGCAGGCTCAATGAAGTTCTGCTGATTGCTCACCACTGTAAATCAGAGTCACTCTGATAGTACATGGAAGCAGGAGTGGCATCCGCTTCCTAAACAGCATACCTCTGGAAACTATCAGCTTGGCTAAATGACGATAGTTATAGAAAGGCTTCAGACCTTTTGTTCATAAGGTCATATGAATTGTGCTTGACTTGATGACAGTCGACAACAAGGTAGTACATGGTAGCGAGTACTTTAATAAATGCGTTGGTTTCACTTAACTGTTTATGACATTACAAACACAGGTTATCTTGGGTGCATATAGCAAGATGCGTTGGTTTCACGTAACTGTTTATGACGTTACAAACACAGGTTATCTTGGGTGCATATAGCAAGATTGGAGCTATGGAGGTCTTTTTGTTCTTTTTATGTTCTTTTTTTTAATTTATTTTATTTCATTATTGTGTGTGTGTGTGTGTACCGTCAAATCAGATCTGACTGGTACAGGAGGAGATTGTTTCTCCTTCTCCATCAGAGCATCTGGTGGATTTGAACCGTGCACCTCTGAGACTGTAGTTGCAGCTTCTTGCCACTAGGCCACCAGAGCTCGCCTGGAGGTCTTTTTCTAATAGAAAAATTGGGACAGTAATGGTGGTAAATGAGTTGGCAAGTTCTCAATACTTCTGAGAAATCCCATCCTTGTGAGTCTGTGGTGACTCAGGCACCCCTTTCCAAGCCTGAGCTTTCACGATAAGTGTGTCCTGACGTTTCAGCCTCCTTCTATGCATTCCCCTCAGGTACTCCTTGTCCCTCCCATGCCAAGCGGGGCTGGTAGGACATGACAGTTTCTAAGTCATTGTGAATCCCTTGAATTAACAGCCTGAGGTAACATAAATTGTAGTCGACCCCATAGTTAAGTGTTGTTGCTGTTATGTGCCATCGAGTCGCTTGCGACTCATAGCGACCCTTGTACAAGAGCTCTAAATGCTGTTCTATCCTGTGCCAACCTAGCTATCTCAAACGCACTTATTCCCACCGCTCCAGTCTCAGAATCGATCCATCTCACCAAAGGTCTTCCTCTCCTTCGCCGCCCCTCCACTCTGCCAAACATGATGTCCCTCTCCAAGTATTGATAACATTTATGGAAGGAACTACCAGAAGTTTTGTAGTATATCGACATGTTCGCTAGAACTCATAACTACTGGAAAATAACCCCTTAGGGAATGGTCAAGGCCATCACTTTGCTTAAGAAGTGCTCCAGTGGTTCAAGTTTCTTCAGTATATTTAAGTCTCTCACAAGTCAATAGCTACATGACCAACTGTTTTAAATCTGAAGAATCACTGCCAATTAACGATCAATCAGAAATTACAAAATAGGTCAATAGGGGAAAATAATGAAGCAAAGACAAATTGAATACAGGGAACTTTTCAGGAATATCCCAGTGACGTAAAGGAGAGAACCTGTTAAGCTGAGTAATTGGTCTGGCGCCCACCCAGTAGCTTGTTGAAGTGAAGGGCAGGCTGCCCTCCCTTTGTGCGGCGCACACTTGCCTTCTAGACAAGACCCAAAATAAACCAGCTTGGCTCAACTCGACTAATAATAACAGCTAGCTAGTGTTTATTGCGTGCTTACTGTGCCCAGAACTTTAAATATGCTATCTGATTTAATCCTCATGCTACCCCTGGGTGTGGACTACTAATAGCTAACTAAAAGTGTGCATCTATTGAGAACTTACTATGTGCCTAGCATGCTTCCAAGTGTGTACGCTAGATCATCTATCTGATCAGCATCCTTAAGACTGATAATATTATTAATAACATACTTCTTTTACCCACGAGGAAACGAAGGCCCGGAGACGCTAAGTAATTTACCCAGTATGAAACATTGGGTAAGCCTTAGAACCAGGGGGCTTGGAAGCCTGAGAGTCAGCCTGGCAAAAAAAAAAATGAACCCCAGAGCTAGTCTTTTGGGGTGTTAGTCCTAGCTGTGTACCTGACAAACTGTGTGATCTTAAGCACTTTACTTAACCTCTCTGGGCCTGAGTTTCCCTCCATAAAAGGTGGCTGATGATGGTAGTACCCACCTCATAGGATTGTTGTGAAGCATAAGTGAATTAGTATTTGAGCTACACTTAGAATAGTGGTTGGCGTGTAGTGAGTGCTATATATATCTATATCAGTATCAGTTAAATAAAAATAAATGCAGTCTGTCTCTAGAGTCTGTGCTCTAAGCTGTTAAGCTGTGCTGTCTTTTCATATGTGACTTTGTCATCTTCCTTTAATAGATACCTAAACCCTGAAGCCAGTTCTACAACCAACTATCTCATGTCCCCACCCAGTATGCTTGCAACAGACCCAGCCAGATTGGAAAGGGGAATTTGGCAGGAGGAACCTAGGAGCCTGGAGGATTACATTAGACCTTGACCCCTGGTTGAAGATCTCTGTTCCAGATGTTAGCTGGTTCAGAATTTTGATATCAGAAATCTAGCTTTCGCTGCTACTTGTATAGCAGGATGAAAGCAAGTGCTTGATATGTGCTCTGTGCTGGTAGACCCTGAGCTGATGAAAACCTGAAAAATGCAATGAAAAATCAGATACACTCCTAGACCATTCTTGTCACCACCTTCCTCTTTGTTCTCTTTAAAAATGAGAGACAGAATACAGATTACCAGGGCCCTGGCATCAAAAAGTTGGCTTTGCTGGGTCTGGACTGAGGCCTCTGTGCCTGTCTTTTTAACAGCATGCCAGATGACTCATGTCAGTTGGCTCTGGGCCACACACTAAAAATTGGTGGTCTCGTGTAGCTAGTGCTTCTCCAACATCAGTGTGCCTGCAAATCACCTGGCATCTTGTTAAAAAGCAAATTCTGGCCCAAGCCAGGCTTTCGACTTCAGTGATGGTTCCCAGACCACTTCATAGAGCTGAGGCCTCTTGTCTACAGAACAGGGAGTATGGCTGTAAGTGGGAGCTCCTGAGAGAGAGTGAAGAAGGTGATAACATCTGCTCAAAGCAGAAGAGATTTTTTTGTCTTTTTCTTTCCCTCTCCCCCTCTTCTCCTTTTCAAAGGGCAAAAGCTCTTCACAGTGAGCAGAAATTAAGAAAGAAAAAGAATGCCCACTTCTTTCTGCTGACTGATGTGTATCATTTCATAAATGTAGTCATGGGCCAGTATTCATTGTTTTTGATTTATTGTTTCAGGGAATAAGGTGATTGCCTGCTGGGATCAGGATGGAGGTTTTCCCCCTTGTGTTTTTCACAATTGACTAGATGCATTTGAGACAATACTCAAGCTGCACTTGGGAAAGCAGGGCTTCCAGGATCATGTGGGAAACGGTGTGTTTTGAGATAAACAGCCCCATTATTGTTTGGCTTTATCATTTTTATTTCATGTTAAAATTCTACTTACTAGATGTATAAGTTTCTGAGAGCCACGCGATGAGATGTGGAGTATATTTTATTTAGAATGAGAACATCCAAACACCAACCCTGTACTATCAAAGTGATCTAGATAAAGTGCTGTCCTCTCCGAGGTTCATTCTCCTCATCAGCAGATGCCCTGCCCTGTCTGATGACTATCATGAGCATCAAATAAGACAGTATGAACAGAAGTGGTTTCTAAAACCCAGATAAGTGCTGCTCTGATGTAAGGTATTATGCTGAGACAATGAGCGATGCTCTGTGGAATTACTGTTTATTATGATCAGTGATATATAAATTCATTCTCTATTTGATGCCATCATATGCATAATGACAGGGAACATTTATTGAGTCCTCAGGCTGTGCCAACAACTGAAGTACTTTATTGACATTTTCTCATAGAGTCCTAGAATCAGACCTTGAAAGTCCATACTTATTTGTTCCCATTTTATAGATTAGGACACAGATGCACACAAAGAATCAATTAGTTTCCTACTACTGCTGTAATAAATTATCACAAGTTTAATGGCCTAAAGCAGTATAAATTTATTACCTTAACGTTTTGGAGGCAGTCACGCGTCTGAAATGGGTTTTACTTGGCTTAAATCAAAGTGTAAGCAGGTTGATATTCCTATGGATGTTCTAGGAGAAGGTCAATTCCTTGCTTTTCCAGTTTCTAGAAGGCCCCTGCTTTCGCTGCCTTGGCTACTCTCCATCTTCAAAATTACCAATTCCGTCACGTAAATCTCTGCCACCTTTGTCACATCTTCTTTTTTGACTATTCTGCCAGCATCTTTCATCTTTTGGGGACCTTTGGGTCCAACTACATAATCCAGGGTTGTCTCCCTATTTTAAAATTCTGAAATCAATCACACCTGCACAATCCCTCTTGTCAAGAGTAAACTTATTGGTAGGGGAAGTTACTTATTATTTTAGTACCTAGTAACCTCATAGGTTTAGCACCTTGTTAGGAAGGAGCACATAGTGACAAGGTCATAATTTACACTCAATCCTATTTTATCTAAGCTAGGAGAACAAACAGGTTTGTCCTGGAGAAGGTGAAGGCAGAATGCTCCTTAGAGTCAAGGATTCTGAAGCTTCATCTGACATACTTTGGGCATGTTGCAAGTAGGGATTGGTCCTTGGAGAGGGACATCATGTTTGGCAGAGTGGAGGGATGGCGAAGGAGAGGAAGACCGATGAGATGGATTGATTCTGTGATTAGAGTGGTGGGAATAAGTGTGTTTGGGATGGCTAGGTTGGCACAGGATAGAACGGCTTTTAGAGCTCTTGTACATAGGGTCACCATGAGTCGCAAGCAACTCGATGGCACATAACAATAACAACAACAGACTAAAAAACAATAATAATAAAAAGAATTAAATGCCTTAAAAGGAGCTCTTGTCAAATAGTCCACAGGGAGTGGCACCTCTGGTGGTTTGAAGCCAATAAGGACTGCTCAGGAGAATGATGGACAGTTTCTTCTCATGTGATTTATAGCCTCTGAAGACCCACTGGAGGTTAGCTTTGGGTCTATTGTGACTCAACAGTAATAAATATATATTCACTGTAAACCAGAAAACCATGACTGTTGCCAAGGAGTCAATTCCAAGGCATAGCAATCCTATAAGACAGAGTAGAACAGTAGAATGTCTTCCTACAGTTTCCAAGACTGCAAATGGAAAAAATAAACAAACAAACAACACCAAACAAAAACGCTTGTTGCTTTTGATATAAAACCTATTCATGGATGACCCTCCAATGGGTCTTCAGAGGCTGTCAATCCCCTGGAAGGAGATTATCCATCCTTCTCCATCTGAGTGGCTGGTGAATTCAAACCACTAGTGAGAATTTGCTGAGTGTTGAGTTAGCGGCACAGACTTTACAGCTTTGTCCTGAAGAGTGCCCCATGTATTCAGACCACAGACCTCTTTTATTTAATAGCTGAGCACCTTAATCACTATATCACTAGCATTCTTTTCACTTCCTATTCAAAACAAGAACCAAATGCACCGCCATTAAGATAATTTCAACTCAGTGGTTCTGTGAGTCACTGTCTAGGTCTCCTTAAATCACTCACTGGAGGAAACAATAAAAGTCTTCTAACAGAAGTAGTGAAAGGAGTTCTGTTGCTGTTAGAAAACCAATTGAGATCTTTTAAAGGTAATCATTGTAATAGTGACAACAGAACATTTAATCTTTATTGATGTTTACTACTTTGTAGTAAGAATTTGTAGCTAGTCATTGCATTAAGGTTCCATCCTTTCACCATACTTAGAATACAACCTGTATGCTAAGCAAATAACTCAAGAAGCTGGACTATGTGAAGAAGAATGTGCCGTCAGGATTGGAGGAAGAATCATCTACAACCTGTGTCATGCAGATGACACCACTTTGCTAGGTGAATGCAGAGAGGACTTGAATCTCTTACTAAAGATCAAAGAGTACATCCTTGAGTATAGTTTACATCTCAATATCAAGAAAACAAAAATCCTCACATCTGGACCAAAAAGCAAATGAATGCTACATTGAGAAAAGACTGATGTTGTCTAAGATTTTATTTCTTTGGCTCCATAATCAACACTCACAGAAGCAGCAATAAAAATAAAAATAAAAAATAAAAAGACCTGTTATATTGAGCAAATTGCTGTCAAAGATTTCTTTAAAATGCGGAATAGTGTGTTTGCAGCACATATACTAATATTGGAATGATAAAGAGAAGATTAGCATGGCCCCTGAGCAAGGATGACATGCAAATTCGGGAAGTGCTCCAGATTTTTTTTTATGGAGGTACACATGAACAGAGGTGAAGAGATGGAAAACAGAATCAGTGAAATAGAAGAATTGTCACCACAAAATGCTGAATAGCAAGGATATCTGTTTAAAGACCAATTTGTAGCTGATCCAAGCCGTAGTATTTTCAGTTGTTCCTATGATTGTGAAAACTGAACAGCAAGTAAGGAAAACTGAGGAACTGATGACTTTGAATTGTGTCGTTGGCAAAGAGCATGAACTGTACCGTGGACTGCCAGAAGAGCAAGCAAAGTTGTCTTGGGAGAAGTGCAGCCACAGGGAGTCTTAGAGGCAACAATAGTGAAACTTGGCCTCACAGATTTTTGAGCATGTTTTCCAGAGATGCCAGTCCTTGAAGGAGACATGCTTGGAAAGTTAGGGTGTCAGGGAAGAAGAGGAAGATATCAGCAAGATGGATTGATAAAATGAGTGCGACAGCAGGCTTAACCACAGTAGAAGTCATGAAGATGGCAGAGGATCAAACAAAGTTTGGAGATGTTGAACACAGAGTCAACTAACTCAGTGGCACCAAACAACAACAAAGATAATGACCTATTTACTTCTTCTAAGTGTGAATATTATTTACTTATTAGAAGGAGGATTGATGCCTTTGAGCTTTGGTGCTAGAGAAGAGTATTGAATATACCATGGACTGCTAGGAGAACAAACAGGTTCATCCTAGAGAGGGTTAAACCAGGCTGCTCCTGGGAGAATTCTGAAGCTTCGTCTGACATACTTTGAACATGTTTCAAGATGGCTCAATCCTTGGGAAGGGATGCCATTCTTGGGAGAGTGAAGAGACAGCACAAGAGAGGAGGACCCTCAATGAGATGGATTGATTCCATGACTGTGGTAGTGGGGGTAGGTGTGTTCAAAGACAATAAGATTGGCACAGGATAGAGCAGACTTTAGGGCTGTTGTATAGAGTTGCTTTGAGTCACAGGTGATTTGAGGGCACATAACAACAGCAAGTAAACACGGTTGTCTTTCATTAGGTTCCTGAATGAATAAAGATGACTTTGGGGACCACTGTTTGTAGGACTACAGGAAGTATTTTAGTAGAGATCCCACTCCAGTAAAAGATGGTTAAAGAAACAATGTCAGGATGACTGAGTCATTGTTTGGTGGCTCTGACACCAGACGGTGGTTAATTGGATGGGGTTCCTCAGGCGAGTCTGTTTTACTCCATTCACTGATCATTAAGACTGTCTTTAGCCTTCTAGCCTTAGTGTTCTGAGGTCAACCAGGAAGTCTCCAAAGTTGTAGAAAGTTGCCATACACTCTCTCCTGCACTCCTTTCTCTCTCATTTCTTTCTCCTTATCTTTTTGTCACGGCTAATCTCTGAAGTTTAATATAACTTTAAATAAAGTTCCAAGTGTATGTCCAGCACTGAAGAGGCTGTCAGAGCAGTGTAAGGGAAGATTAAGAGCACAGAACCGGAAGTCTAGATAGTGAGTCTTAACATACTGTTATATAAACCTGTTGCTGTAGACTCAATTTCTACTCTTGGCAACTCTATGTATGTCAGACTGGGACTGCGCCCAAAAGATTTTCAGTGGTTGATATTTTGGAGGGAAACATATCACAAAGGTTTTTTTCCAAGGCATTTCTAGGTAGACTTGAACCACCAACTTTATCATTTGTGCCATCCAGGGAATCCCAGCCCTGGTCTTAGTCAACCAGATACCTGCAGGCAAGGAACTGTCTCTACTGGTCTTAGTTTCCTTTTGAGAACAAGGTAGGTTGGGCTTGGGCAATAGAGGCTAGATGGTTTAGGTTCTGTCTAGTGTTGGAAATCTTTGATGTACATTTTCCATCATATTTCACATTAGGGAGTTGTGGAAGCATAGTCTATAGCCTGGGAATTCAAAGGTCTCTGATGTCTCAAATTCACCGGGGGCCTCGCAGGGAGAAAAATGAGCAGAGTCCTTCCATTGAGATTTACTGCCTCAGAAACCCTGTGCAGGCTGCTGTGAGAGGAAATACACTTGACGGCCATTGAGTTGAGTACTTCAAATTACTTACTTGGTAAATCAAATCAAATAGTGATTTTAAAACCAAACCACAACAAAAATATGAATCCACTTCCTGAATTTCATAAATGAACCTGTAACCCTCTGACTAGAGAGGCAGACAGACAGTCCAACTTTTCAAATTTATTATTCTCATTTACATTTTATACCACTTTGCCCTTTACTTTAGGAATCATTTAAACTTCATTACTTCTAATATAATTTTAGACTTAATTTTCAGAAACACATGGATAATATTTTCAGTTAGTAATTGCACCTCCTTTAGCTCTCAGAGTTGATATACTACCGTTTCACCATTTTTCTCATTTTCCTTTATAACCCTGAAGAGCCATCCCCCTACGAATACATAGTTTGAGAGGGCAAGTGAGTTTAACACTGGAGAACCAAACCTGACTGGGTAGCTGCTGCAGTTTGTGTTGTGAAACTTTCTGGGGCTAAATTCAAGGTCAAAAGAACAGGAATATCTTTATGCATTGGTTAACAACATCTATAGAAAAGTGAGGAATTGTGGTAGGCACTGTGGAATAAATTTGCCATCTTTGACTCAGTATATTCTTTAGAGCAGCATATATTCCTTAAATAGCCATCCACCTTGAGTGTGGTCTTTGTGCAGGTTGATAATTACTTAATACAGGTGATGTCTTGGCTAGCTACAGAACAACATTTGAAGTATCCGACCCTTTAGAAGGAAAAGAACTAATCCCCAAAGGTTAGAGAAACTTGCAAATGATCATATTGCCCAGACCTTGTCATTTGCTTTATTCTGTTGCCCATGTCGTCAATTTTTATCATTTAAAAGAAATTTTTTTTGATAAGTGGTTTATTTTAGAAAGCCCCTTTACTATATATGTGCATGAAGACTTTGATAAGAAAACAAAACTTCCACCACACATAGCCATACAAACTGAGATTTTAAGTGATACACTTTGAAGGCAGATTTGGGTTGTAATCTCACTTTATCTGCTTACTGGATTAGAGAAATCTAGCAAATCTTCAGTTTCTCTGAATCTTATACCACTTATCTTAAAAAGATGTGAAGCTAGTTAAGGTTAATGAATGTAAATCGGTTCCTAGAATTACTAGAAAACAATAAATGCTCAGTTATGTTGAGTTTTTCATCGTTCAAATGCTTTGGATTGCAAGTAACCAAAAGCAGAGATCACAATTACTTGAGCAGGAAGGAGGGTTTATTAAGCCACATAATAAAAAAGTCTAAGATAGGTGGTTTCAAGGTTGATTAAATTTTTGGTGCAACAATAACATCAAAGACTCATGTCCAGTTCATCTTTCTCCTTTGAAACTCTAGGATTAGAATGTTTGTCTTTTTTTTTTTTTTTAGAATGTTTGTCTTTTTTAATGGTCCCAAGAAGACTGGTACATTTCAGGTGAGAATCCGACAGATCAGGCACCCTTTCTAAGAAGCCTTATCCAGACTTTCCCCTTGGACAGAATGGTGTTACGTTCCTGAAGCGTAATGCAGCCTCAGGATGGGACCACTACAATTTACTGAGGCCACGCTTTGCTTCTTAGTGGATAGATACATGAACAGAATCCACGTTTTGCGACAAAAATATCTGTATTTCTATTTTGCTAAGTATGCATGCTATATACTTAGACACACATGCGCACATGCACATGCAGCTGTATTACATACGGATATTCATGAGTGCACTCAAACTATAGAAGCCTGGTGTTTGTCCAGAAATACTTCTTTGCCATCATTTAAAAAAATTTGCATACCTGGAACAGGATTGGCACTTAATTAGGCAATTAGGAATATAAAAGATATGATCTTAGGGGACAGTGCTACAGAAAGTGATCAGAATATATAAAATTGGTATGCCTTCACTAGGGTTTCATGGGGTTTTTTTTTTCCACTGTAGCTTGTCTTAAATAAGAAGACACTCCTGCCAGATGAGCACTTTGAAACATCATAATAAATACAAGCCATAATTATGAAGGCCCTTTTATCTCTTGCGAGGTAGAAACAGAAATGTTAACTCTATTCTTTTCAACTCTACAAGACATTTCATGATTATAAATTCACTTACCCCCCCCCCCATGGTCCTTGTTATAAATCCCCTGTCTTATATTAAGGACAGTTACTTGCTTTTTTAAAAAAAAAAACAAGCAACACAAATCTTTCCCTTAATGAGATTTATCTGGGGATCTCTGAGTGGAACCCGTGCCTGGTTCTGAGGGCCTT